>NW_028123124.1:0-233817 GCF_965194805.1 Balaenoptera borealis | reverse complement strand
CTTGGAGCATCAGCACCTTTAACTTCCTGTTCCGTACAGGTTGCAATTTGTCCTGAGGATAAACGGGAAGACGTGGAACCAACGAGAGACTAGCTCTTGGTGTTGGGACAGGCACAGGTCACTCTATTTTCCCATCAGAAAGAAGAATTAACCACAGGCTCAGCCTGACCCCCGGAACCAGAACAGGGCCTGAAGCCATTCTGCGATTTTGCGGCCAGCTCCCATAAAAACGAGTTGTAAAATGGAGGTTCAGGGCACTGCAATTCACAAACCTGCAGAGTTATAAATGATAACTCTCGTCCACAAATATATTGAGGGGAGGCAAAGAAGAGGATTTGAAATCAAGGCAGAATTGCAGGAAACAGATTTCAGGAGGTAGATACGAATCGCCTTTAAAGCACATGAAAAGCGGCAAAACGTTGACAATGATGCCCTTGGCCAAAAAGGGCGTATGCGTTTTTTCCTGAATATATTCAGGAAAAAACGCATACGCCCTTTTTGGCCAACCAAGCAACCTGGAAAGGCAAATCAGCGCTACAAAGAAGTCTCGCTTCCCATCGGTCAAAAGGGCCATGCTGAAAAAAGTGTCAAAACCAGAAATGCAGGACAGGCCATGGAGAAATGGGAGCCTTGCTACACTGATGGGCGGGATGTAAATTGCCAAGAGCCACTCTGGAGAAGTGTCCGGTGAGTCCTGAAACATCTGAAAAACACAGCTTAGAGAGCATAGGGCACTTCCACTCATGGGGGTATAAATTGGGAAAATGAAAAATCAGCAAGACACAAGCACCCCAAAGTTGAGGGCTGCTCTGTTGACCAGGACCTCCACTTCATTCCACCTTAAATATCCCAGGAAAGAGAAAAATGGATAAAGAAGTTGTGGTCCTTATGTACAATGGAATATCACTCAGCCAGGAAATCAATGTCGTAAGGTTAGTAGCAGCATGATGAGTGGATTTAGGTACGACGATTCTAAGTGAAATAAGTCACACAGAAAAGGACACTTCTCATAAGGTATCACTGATAGAGGGAATGTAAAAACCGTTACACTTGAACTGAATTACAAAACAGAACAGAGTCACACATGCAGAAAACACACTATGGCTGCTTAACGGGAAAGGTGAGGTGGGGTGATACATAAAACAAGGGTATCAAATTAGCTCAGATACCATTCCATAAACCCAATATGTAATAGACAAGACCTACTCCTTGCTCAGAGAACTGGACTCAACACGCCCTATTCACCGCACAAGAATATATCTGACTAATAATAATCGTAAAACCTATGTATTGATATCTCTCTGTTAGTGTGTCAAGTGGGTGTAAAGCGGCATAAACACAGCAGTGAAAAGCAGCTAAACCCCATTATAAAAATAAATTACTTTGAAACACCCATGAAACAAAGACAGTGAAAGAGAGAGAAATTCTTACACAATGCGTTCAGGGGCTGTGATGCAACCTGGATTGACCATATCTAGACGCACAGCTGGATGAGACATAAGGGTGGACACTCTTGGGGCTGAGAGGTTTGGTGAGGTTGGGTGAGCAAACACAGACCCTTTAAAGTAATACTGCGTGGTACCCATCGCATGGGTCCCAAATCTCCAGGTTCAAGGGCATCTTCCTACATCAAAAACATGCATGAGAAACCCAGAAGATGGTACACCGTGTGATGGGGAAAGGTTTCTAAAACGCACCTCATTTCTCATCTCCTTGTGCCCGGGTTCGCCATTCCAGCCGCTTTACTAGCAACCTCCCTACTTGGGGCATCAGCACCTTTAACCTCCTGTTCCGTACAGGTTGCAATTTGTCCTGAGGATAAACGGGAAGACGTGGAACCAACGAGAGACTAGCTCTTGGTGTTGGGACAGGCACAGGTCACTCTATTTTCCCATCAGAAAGAAGAATTAACCACAGGCTCAGCCTGACCCCCGGAACCAGAACAGGGCCTGAAGCCATTCTGCGATTTTGCGGCCAGCTCCCATAAAAACGAGTTGTAAAATGGAGGTTCAGGGCACTGCAATTCACAAACCTGCAGAGTTATTAATCATAACTCTCGTCCACAAATATATTGAGGGAAGGCAAAGAAGAGGATTTGAAATCAAGGCAGAATTGCAGGAAACAGATTTCAGGAGGTAGATACGAATCGCCTTTAAAGCACATGAAAAGCGGCAAAACGTTGACAATGATGCCCTTGGCCAAAAAGGGCGTATGCGTTTTTTCCTGAATATATTCAGGAAAAAACGCATACGCCCTTTTTGGCCAACCAAGCAACCTGGAAAGGCAAATCAGCGCTACAAAGAAGTCTCGCTTCCCATCGGTCAAAAGGGCCATGCTGAAAAAAGTGTCAAAACCAGAAATGCAGGACAGGCCATGGAGAAATGGGAGCCTTGCTACACTGATGGGCGGGATGTAAATTGCCAACAGCCACTCTGGAGAAGTGTCCGGTGAGTCCTGAAACATCTGAAAAACACAGCTTAGAGAGCATAGGGCACTTCCACTCATGGGGGTATAAATTGGGAAAATGAAAAATCAGCAAGACACAAGCACCCCAAAGTTTAGGGCTGCTCTGTTGACCAGGACCTCCACTTCATTCCACCTTAAATATCCCAGGAAAGAGAAAAATGGATAAAGAAGTTGTGGTCCTTATGTACAATGGAATATCACTCAGCCAGGAAATCAATGTCGTAAGGTTAGTAGCAGCATGATGAGTGGATTTAGGTACGACGATTCTAAGTGAAATAAGTCACACAGAAAAGGACACTTCTCATAAGGTATCACTGATAGAGGGAATGTAAAAACCGTTACACTTGAACTGAATTACAAAACAGAACAGAGTCACACATGCAGAAAACACACTATGGCTGCTTAACGGGAAAGGTGAGGTGGGGTGATACATAAAACAAGGGTATCAAATTAGCTCAGATACCATTCCATAAACCCAATATGTAATAGACAAGACCTACTCCTTGCTCAGAGAACTGGACTCAACACGCCCTATTCACCGCACAAGAATATATCTGACTAATAATAGTCGTAAAAACTATGTATTGATATCTCTCTGTTAGTGTGTCAAGTGGGTGTAAAGCGGCATAAACACAGCAGTGAAAAGCAGCTAAACCCCATTATAAAAATAAATTACTTTGAAACACCCATGAAACAAAGACAGTGAAAGAGAGAGAAATTCTTACACAATGCGTTCAGGGGCTGTGATGCAACCTGGATTGACCATATCTAGACGCACAGCTGGATGAGACATAAGGGTGGACACTCTTGGGGCTGAGAGGTTTGGTGAGGTTGGGTGAGCAAACGCAGACCCTTTAAAGTAATACTGCGTGGTACCCATCGCATGGGTCCCAAAACTCCAGGTTCAAGGGCATCTTCCTACATCAAAAACATGCATGAGAAACCCAGAAGATGGTACACCGTGTGATGGGGAAAGGTTTCTAAAACGCACCTCATTTCTCATCTCCTTGTGCCTGGGTTCGCCATTCCAGCCGCTTTACTAGCAAGCTCCCTACTTGGAGCATCAGCACTTTTAACCTCCTGTTCCGTACAGGTTGCAATTTGTCCTGAGGATAAACGGGAAGACGTGGAACCAACGTGAGACTAGCTCTTGGTGTTGGGACAGGCACAGGTCACTCTATTTTCCCATCAGAAAGAAGAATTAACCACAGGCTCAGCCTGCCCCCCGGAACCAGAACAGGGCCTGAAGCCATTCTGCGATTTTGCGGCCAGCTCCCATAAAAACGAGTTGTAAAATGGAGGTTCAGGGCACTGCAATTCACAAACCTGCAGAGTTATAAATGATAACTCTCGTCCACAAATATATTGAGGGGAGGCAAAGAAGAGGATTTGAAATCAAGGCAGAATTGCAGGAAACAGATTTCAGGAGGTAGATACGAATCGCCTTTAAAGCACATGAAAAGCGGCAAAACGTTGACAATGATGCCCTTGGCCAAAAAGGGCGTATGCGTTTTTTCCTGAATATATTCAGGAAAAAACGCATACGCACTTTTTGGCCAACCAAGCCACCTGGAAAGGCAAATCAGCGCTACAAAGAAGTCTCGCTTCCCATCGGTCAAAAGGGCCATGCTGAAAAAAGTGTCAAAACCAGAAATGCAGGACAGGCCATGGAGAAACGGGAGCCTTGCTACACTGATGGGCGGGATGTAAATTGCCAAGAGCCACTCTGGAGAAGTGTCCGGTGAGTCCTGAAACATCTGAAAAACACAGCTTAGAGAGCATAGGGCACTTCCACTCATGGGGGTATAAATTGGGAAAATGAAAAATCAGCAAGACACAAGCACCCCAAAGTTGAGGGCTGCTCTGTTGACCAGGACCTCCACTTCATTCCACCTTAAATATCCCAGGAAAGAGAAAAATGGATAAAGAAGTTGTGGTCCTTATGTACAATGGAATATCACTCAGCCAGGAAATCAATGTCGTAAGGTTAGTAGCAGCATGATGAGTGGATTTAGGTACGACGATTCTAAGTGAAATAAGTCACACAGAAAAGGACACTTCTCATAAGGTATCACTGATAGAGGGAATGTAAAAACCGTTACACTTGAACTGAATTACAAAACAGAACAGAGTCACACATGCAGAAAACACACTATGGCTGCTTAACGGGAAAGGTGAGGTGGGGTGATACATAAAACAAGGGTATCAAATTAGCTCAGATACCATTCCATAAACCCAATATGTAATAGACAAGACCTACTCCTTGCTCAGAGAACTGGACTCAACACGCCCTATTCACCGCACAAGAATATATCTGACTAATAATAATCGTAAAACCTATGTATTGATATCTCTCTGTTAGTGTGTCAAGTGGGTGTAAAGCGGCATAAACACAGCAGTGAAAAGCAGCTAAACCCCATTATAAAAATAAATTACTTTGAAACACCCATGAAACAAAGACAGTGAAAGAGAGAGAAATTCTTACACAATGCGTTCAGGGGCTGTGATGCAACCTGGATTGACCATATCTAGACGCACAGCTGGATGAGACATAAGGGTGGACACTCTTGGGGCTGAGAGGTTTGGTGAGGTTGGGTGAGCAAACGCAGACCCTTTAAAGTAATACTGCGTGGTACCCATCGCATGGGTCCCAAATATCCAGGTTCAAGGGCATCTTCCTACATCAAAAACATGCATGAGAAACCCAGAAGATGGTACACCGTGTGATGGGGAAAGGTTTCTAAAACGCACCTCATTTCTCATCTCCTTGTGCCCGGGTTCGCCATTCCAGCCGCTTTATTAGCAAGCTCCCTACTTGGAGCATCAGCACCTTTAACCTCCTGTTCCATGCAGGTTGCAATTTGTCCTGAGGATAAACGGGAAGACGTGGAACCAACGAGAGACTAGCTCTTGGTGTTGGGACAGGCACAGGTCCCTGTATTTTCCAATCAGAAAGAAGATTTAACCACAGGCTCAGCCTGCCCCCCGGAACCAGAACAGGGCCTGAAGCCATTCTGCGATTTTGCGGCCAGCTCCCATAAAATCGAGTTATAAAATGGAGGTTCAGGGCACTGCAATTCACAAACCTGCAGAGTTATAAATGATAACTCTCGTCCACAAATATATTGAGGGGAGGCAAAGAAGAGGATTTGAAATCAAGGCAGAATTGCAGGAAACAGATTTCAGGAGGTAGATACGAATCGCCTTTAAAGCACATGAAAAGCGGCAAAACGTTGACAATGATGCCCTTGGCCAAAAAGGGCGTATGCGTTTTTTCCTGAATATATTCAGGAAAAAACGCATACGCCCTTTTTGGCCAACCAAGCCACCTGGAAAGGCAAATCAGCGCTACAAAGAAGTCTCGCTTCCCATCGGTCAAAAGGGCCATGCTGAAAAAAGTGTCAAAACCAGAAATGCAGGACAGGCCATGGAGAAATGGGAGCCTTGCTACACTGATGGGCGGGATGTAAATTGCCAAGAGCCACTCTGGAGAAGTGTCCGGTGAGTCCTGAAACATCTGAAAAACACAGCTTAGAGAGCATAGGGCACTTCCACTCATGGGGGTATAAATTGGGAAAATGAAAAATCAGCAAGACACAAGCACCCCAAAGTTGAGGGCTGCTCTGTTGACCAGGACCTCCACTTCATTCCACCTTAAATATCCCAGGAAAGAGAAAAATGGATAAAGAAGTTGTGGTCCTTATGTACAATGGAATATCACTCAGCCAGGAAATCAATGTCGTAAGGTTAGTAGCAGCATGATGAGTGGATTTAGGTACGACGATTCTAAGTGAAATAAGTCACACAGAAAAGGACACTTCTCATAAGGTATCACTGATAGAGGGAATGTAAAAACCGTTACACTTGAACTGAATTACAAAACAGAACAGAGTCACACATGCAGAAAACACACTATGGCTGCTTAACGGGAAAGGTGAGGTGGGGTGATACATAAAACAAGGGTATCAAATTAGCTCAGATACCATTCCATAAACCCAATATGTAATAGACAAGACCTACTCCTTGCTCAGAGAACTGGACTCAACACGCCCTATTCACCGCACAAGAATATATCTGACTAATAATAATCGTAAAACCTATGTATTGATATCTCTCTGTTAGTGTGTCAAGTGGGTGTAAAGCGGCATAAACACAGCAGTGAAAAGCAGCTAAACCCCATTATAAAAATAAATTACTTTGAAACACCCATGAAACAAAGACAGTGAAAGAGAGAGAAATTCTTACACAATGCGTTCAGGGGCTGTGATGCAACCTGGATTGACCATATCTAGACGCACAGCTGGATGAGACATAAGGGTGGACACTCTTGGGGCTGAGAGGTTTGGTGAGGTTGGGTGAGCAAACACAGACCCTTTAAAGTAATACTGCGTGGTACCCATCGCATGGGTCCCAAATCTCCAGGTTCAAGGGCATCTTCCTACATCAAAAACATGCATGAGAAACCCAGAAGATGGTACACCGTGTGATGGGGAAAGGTTTCTAAAACGCACCTCATTTCTCATCTCCTTGTGCCCGGGTTCGCCATTCCAGCCGCTTTACTAGCAACCTCCCTACTTGGGGCATCAGCACCTTTAACCTCCTGTTCCGTACAGGTTGCAATTTGTCCTGAGGATAAACGGGAAGACGTGGAACCAACGAGAGACTAGCTCTTGGTGTTGGGACAGGCACAGGTCACTCTATTTTCCCATCAGAAAGAAGAATTAACCACAGGCTCAGCCTGACCCCCGGAACCAGAACAGGGCCTGAAGCCATTCTGCGATTTTGCGGCCAGCTCCCATAAAAACGAGTTGTAAAATGGAGGTTCAGGGCACTGCAATTCACAAACCTGCAGAGTTATTAATCATAACTCTCGTCCACAAATATATTGAGGGAAGGCAAAGAAGAGGATTTGAAATCAAGGCAGAATTGCAGGAAACAGATTTCAGGAGGTAGATACGAATCGCCTTTAAAGCACATGAAAAGCGGCAAAACGTTGACAATGATGCCCTTGGCCAAAAAGGGCGTATGCGTTTTTTCCTGAATATATTCAGGAAAAAACGCATACGCCCTTTTTGGCCAACCAAGCAACCTGGAAAGGCAAATCAGCGCTACAAAGAAGTCTCGCTTCCCATCGGTCAAAAGGGCCATGCTGAAAAAAGTGTCAAAACCAGAAATGCAGGACAGGCCATGGAGAAATGGGAGCCTTGCTCCACTGATGGGCGGGATGTAAATTGCCAACAGCCACTCTGGAGAAGTGTCCGGTGAGTCCTGAAACATCTGAAAAACACAGCTTAGAGAGCATAGGGCACTTCCACTCATGGGGGTATAAATTGGGAAAATGAAAAATCAGCAAGACACAAGCACCCCAAAGTTTAGGGCTGCTCTGTTGACCAGGACCTCCACTTCATTCCACCTTAAATATCCCAGGAAAGAGAAAAATGGATAAAGAAGTTGTGGTCCTTATGTACAATGGAATATCACTCAGCCAGGAAATCAATGTCGTAAGGTTAGTAGCAGCATGATGAGTGGATTTAGGTACGACGATTCTAAGTGAAATAAGTCACACAGAAAAGGACACTTCTCATAAGGTATCACTGATAGAGGGAATGTAAAAACCGTTACACTTGAACTGAATTACAAAACAGAACAGAGTCACACATGCAGAAAACACACTATGGCTGCTTAACGGGAAAGGTGAGGTGGGGTGATACATAAAACAAGGGTATCAAATTAGCTCAGATACCGTTCCATAAACCCAATATGTAATAGACAAGACCTACTCCTTGCTCAGAGAACTGGACTCAACACGCCCTATTCACCGCACAAGAATATATCTGACTAATAATAATCGTAAAACCTATGTATTGATATCTCTCTGTTAGTGTGTCAAGTGGGTGTAAAGCGGCATAAACACAGCAGTGAAAAGCAGCTAAACCCCATTATAAAAATAAATTACTTTGAAACAACCATGAAACAAAGACAGTGAAAGAGAGAGAAATTCTTACACAATGCGTTCAGGGGCTGTGATGCAACCTGGATTGACCATATCTAGACGCACAGCTGGATGAGACATAAGGGTGGACACTCTTGGGGCTGAGAGGTTTGGTGAGGTTGGGTGAGCAAACGCAGACCCTTTAAAGTAATACTGCGTGGTACCCATCGCATGGGTCCCAAATCTCCAGGTTCAAGGGCATCTTCCTACATCAAAAACATGCATGAGAAACCCAGAAGATGGTACACCGTGTGATGGGGAAAGGTTTCTAAAACGCACCTCATTTCTCATCTCCTTGTGCCCGGGTTCGCCATTCCAGCCGCTTTACTAGCAAGCTCCCTACTTGGAGCATCAGCACCTTTAACCTCCTGTTCCATGCAGGTTGCAATTTGTCCTGAGGATAAACGGGAAGACGTGGAACCAACGAGAGACTAGCTCTTGGTGTTGGGACAGGCACAGGTCACTCTATTTTCCCATCAGAAAGAAGAATTAACCACAGGCTCAGCCTGCCCCCCGGAACCAGAACAGGGCCTGAAGCCATTCTGCGATTTTGCGGCCAGCTCCCATAAAATCGAGTTATAAAATGGAGGTTCAGGGCACTGCAATTCACAAACCTGCAGAGTTATAAATGATAACTCTCGTCCACAAATATATTGAGGGAAGGCAAAGAAGAGGATTTGAAATCAAGGCAGAATTGCACGAAACAGATTTCAGGAGGTAGATACGAATCGCCTTTAAAGCACATGAAAAGCGGCAAAACGTTGACAATGATGCCCTTGGCCAAAAAGGGCGTATGCGTTTTTTCCTGAATATATTCAGGAAAAAACGCATACGCCCTTTTTGGCCAACCAAGCAACCTGGAAAGGCAAATCAGCGCTACAAAGAAGTCTCGCTTCCCATCGGTCAAAAGGGCCATGCTGAAAAAAGTGTCAAAACCAGAAATGCAGGACAGCTCATGGAGAAATGGCAGCCTTGTTACACTGATGGGCGGGATGTAAACTGCCAAGAGCCACTCCGGAGAAGTGTTCGGTGAGTCCTGAAACATATGAAAAACACAGCTTAGAGAGCATAGGGCACTTCCACTCATGGGGGTATAAATTGGGAAAATTAAAAATCAGCAAAACACAAGCACCCCAAAGTTTAGGGCTGCTCTGTTGACCAGGACCTCCACTTCATTCCACATTAAATATCCCAGGAAAGAGAAAAATGGATAAAGAAGTTGTGGTCCTTATGTACAATGGAATATCACTCAGCCATGAAATCAATGTCGTAAGGTTAGTAGCAGCATGATGAGTGGATTTAGGAACGACGATTCTAAGTGAAATAAGTCACACAGAAAAGGACACTTCTCATAAGGTATCACTGATAGAGGGAATGTAAAAACCGTTACACTTGAACTGAATTACAAAACAGAACAGAGTCACACATGCAGAAAACACACTATGGCTGCTTAACGGGAAAGGTGAGGTGGGGTGATACATAAAACAAGGGTATCAAATTAGCTCAGATACCGTTCCATAAACCCAATATGTAATAGACAAGACCTACTCCTTGCTCAGAGAACTGGACTCAACACGCCCTATTCACCGCACAAGAATATATCTGACTAATAATAATCGTAAAACCTATGTATTGATATCTCTCTGTTAGTGTGTCAAGTGGGTGTAAAGCGGCATAAACACAGCAGTGAAAAGCAGCTAAACCCCATTATAAAAATAAATTACTTTGAAACACCCATGAAACAAAGACAGTGAAAGAGAGAGAAATTCTTACACAATGCGTTCAGGGGCTGTGATGCAACCTGGATTAACCATATCTAGACGCACAGCTGGATGAGACATAAGGGTGGACACTCTTGGGGCTGAGAGGTTTGGTGAGGTTGGGTGAGCAAACGCAAACCCTTTAAAGTAATACTGCGTGGTACCCATCGCATGGGTCCCAAATCTCCAGGTTCAAGGGCATCTTCCTACATCAAAAACATGCATGAGAAACCCAGAAGATGCTACACCGTGTGATGGGGAAAGGTTTCTAAAACGCACCTCATTTCTCATCTCCTTGTGCCCGGGTTCGCCATTCCAGCTGCTTTACTAGCAAGCTCCCTACTTGGAGCATCAGCACCTTTAACCTCCTGTTCCATACAGGTTGCAATTTGTCATTAGGATAAACGGGAAGACGTGGAACCAACGAGAGACTAGCTCTTGGTGTTGGGACAGGCACAGGTCACTCTATTTTCCCATCAGAAAGAAGAATTAACCACAGGCTCTGCCTGCCCCCCGGAACCAGAACAGGGCCTGAAGCCATTCTGCGATTTTGCGGCCATCTCCCATAAAAACGAGTTGTAAAATGGAGGTTCAGGGCACTGCAATTCACAAACCTGCAGAGTTATTAATCATAACTCTCGTCCACAAATATATTGAGGGAAGGCAAAGAAGAGGATTTGAAATCAAGGCAGAATTGCAGGAAACAGATTTCAGGAGGTAGATACGAATCGCATTTAAAGCACATGAAAAGCGGCAAAACGTTGACAATGATGCCCTTGGCCAAAAAGGGCGTATGCGTTTTTTCCTGAATATATTCAGGAAAAAACGCATACGCCCTTTTTGGCCAACCAAGCAACCTGGAAAGGCAAATCAGCGCTACAAAGAAGTCTCGCTTCCCATCGGTCAAAAGGGCCATGCTGAAAAAAGTGTCAAAACCAGAAATGCAGGACAGGCCATGGAGAAATGGGAGCCTTGCTACACTGATGGGCGGGATGTAAATTGCCAAGAGCCACTCTGGAGAAGTGTCCGGTGAGTCCTGAAACATCTGAAAAACACAGCTTAGAGAGCATAGGGCACTTCCACTCATGGGGGTATAAATTGGGAAAATTAAAAATCAGCAAGACACAAGCACCCCAAAGTTTAGGGCTGCTCTGTTGACAAGGACCTCCACTTCATTCCACCTTAAATATCCCAGGAAAGAGAAAAATGGATAAAGAAGTTGTGGTCCTTATGTACAATGGAATATCACTCAGCCAGGAAATCAATGTCGTAAGGTTAGTAGCAGCATGATGAGTGGATTTAGGTACGACGATTCTAAGTGAAATAAGTCACACAGAAAAGGACACTTCTCATAAGGTATCACTGATAGAGGGAATGTAAAAACCGTTACACTTGAACTGAATTACAAAACAGAACAGAGTCACACATGCAGAAAACACACTATGGCTGCTTAACGGGAAAGGTGAGGTGGGGTGATACATAAAACAAGGGTATCAAATTAGCTCAGATACCGTTCCATAAACCCAATATGTAATAGACAAGACCTACTCCTTGCTCAGAGAACTGGACTCAACACGCCCTATTCACCGCACAAGAATATATCTGACTAATAATAATCGTAAAACCTATGTATTGATATCTCTCTGTTAGTGTGTCAAGTGGGTGTAAAGCGGCATAAACACAGCAGTGAAAAGCAGCTAAACCCCATTATAAAAATAAATTACTTTGAAACACCCATGAAACAAAGACAGTGAAAGAGAGAGAAATTCTTACACAATGCGTTCAGGGGCTGTGATGCAACCTGGATTGACCATATCTAGACGCACAGCTGGATGAGACATAAGGGTGGACACTCTTGGGGCTGAGAGGTTTGGTGAGGTTGGGTGAGCAAACGCAGACCCTTTAAAGAAATACTGCGTGGTACCCATCGCATGGGTCCCAAATCTCCAGGTTCAAGGGCATCTTCCTACATCAAAAACATGCATGAGAAACCCAGAAGATGCTACACCGTGTGATGGGGAAAGGTTTCTGAAACGCACCTCATTTCTCATCTCCTTGTGCCCGGGTTCGCCATTCCAGCTGCTTTACTAGCAAGCTCCCTACTTGGAGCATCAGCACCTTTAACCTCCTGTTCCATACAGGTTGCAATTTGTCCTTAGGATAAACGGGAAGAAGTGGAACCAACGAGAGACTAGCTCTTGGTGTTGGGACAGGCACAGGTCACTCTATTTTCCCATCAGAAAGAAGAATTAACCACAGGCTCAGCCTGCCCCCCGGAACCAGAACAGGGCCTGAAGCCATTCTGCGATTTTGCGGCCAGCTCCCATAAAAACGAGTTGTAAAATGGAGGTTCAGGGCACTGCAATTCACAAACCTGCAGAGTTATAAATGATAACTCTCGTCCACAAATATATTGAGGGGAGGCAAAGAAGAGGATTTGAAATCAAGGCAGAATTGCAGGAAACAGATTTCAGGAGGTAGATACGAATCGCCTTTAAAGCACATGAAAAGCGGCAAAACGTTGACAATGATGCCCTTGGCCAAAAAGGGCGTATGCGTTTTTTCCTGAATATATTCAGGAAAAAACGCATACGCCCTTTTTGGCCAACCAAGCAACCTGGAAAGGCAAATCAGCGCTACAAAGAAGTCTCGCTTCCCATCGGTCAAAAGGGCCATGCTGAAAAAAGTGTCAAAACCAGAAATGCAGGACAGGCCATGGAGAAATGGGAGCCTTGCTACACTGATGGGCGGGATGTAAATTGCCAAGAGCCACTCTGGAGAAGTGTCCGGTGAGTCCTGAAACATCTGAAAAACACAGCTTAGAAAACATAGGGCACTTCCACTCATGGGGGTATAAATTGGGAAAATTAAAAATCAGCAAGACACAAGCACCCCAAAGTTTAGGGCTGCTCTGTTGACCAGGACCTCCACTTCATTCCACCTTAAATATCCCAGGAAAGAGAAAAATGGATAAAGAAGTTGTGGTCCTTATGTACAATGGAATATCACTCAGCCAGGAAATCAATGTCGTAAGGTTAGTAGCAGCATGATGAGTGGATTTAGGTACGACGATTCTAAGTGAAATAAGTCACACAGAAAAGGACACTTCTCATAAGGTATCACTGATAGAGGGAATGTAAAAACCGTTACACTTGAACTGAATTACAAAACAGAACAGAGTCACACATGCAGAAAACACACTATGGCTGCTTAACGGGAAAGGTGAGGTGGGGTGATACATAAAACAAGGGTATCAAATTAGCTCAGATACCATTCCATAAACCCAATATGTAATAGACAAGACCTACTCCTTGCTCAGAGAACTGGACTCAACACGCCCTATTCACCGCACAAGAATATATCTGACTAATAATAATCGTAAAACCTATGTATTGATATCTCTCTGTTAGTGTGTCAAGTGGGTGTAAAGCGGCATAAACACAGCAGTGAAAAGCAGCTAAACCCCATTATAAAAATAAATTACTTTGAAACACCCATGAAACAAAGACAGTGAAAGAGAGAGAAATTCTTACACAATGCGTTCAGGGGCTGTGATGCAACCTGGATTGACCATATCTAGACCCACAGCTGGATGAGACATAAGGGTGGACACTCTTGGGGCTGAGAGGTTTGGTGAGGTTGGGTGAGCAAACACAGACCTTTTAAAGTAATACTGCGTGGTACCCATCGCATGGGTCCCAAATCTCCGGGTTCAAGGGCATCTTCCTACATCAAAAACATGCATGAGAAACCCAGAAGATGGTACACCGTGTGATGGGGAAAGGTTTCTAAAACGCACCTCATTTCTCATCTCCTTGTGCCCGGGTTCGCCATTCCAGCCGCTTTACTAGCAAGCTCCCTACTTGGGGCATCAGCACCTTTAACCTCCTGTTCCGTACAGGTTGCAATTTGTCCTGAGGATAAACGGGAAGACGTGGAACCAACGAGAGACTAGCTCTTGGTGTTGGGACAGGCACAGGTCACTCTATTTTCCCATCAGAAAGAAGAATTAACCACAGGCTCAGCCTGCCCCCCGGAACCAGAACAGAGCCTGAAGCCATTCTGCGATTTTGCGGCCAGCTCCCATAAAAACGAGTTGTAAAATGGAGGTTCAGGGCACTGCAATTCACAAACCTGCAGAGTTATAAATGATAACTGTCGTCCACAAATATATTGAGGGGAGGCAAAGAAGAGGATTTGAAATCAAGGCAGAATTGCAGGAAACAGATTTCAGGAGGTAGATACGAATCGCCTTTAAAGCACATGAAAAGCGGCAAAACGTTGACAATGATGCCCTTGGCCAAAAAGGGCGTATGCGTTTTTTCCTGAATATATTCAGGAAAAAACGCATACGCCCTTTTTGGCCAACCAAGCAACCTGGAAAGGCAAATCAGCGCTACAAAGAAGTCTCAATTCCCATCGGTCAAAAGGGCCATGCTGAAAAAAGTGTCAAAACCAGAAATGCAGGACAGGCCATGGAGAAATGGGAGCCTTGCTACACTGATGGGCGGGATGTAAATTGCCAACAGCCACTCTGGAGAAGTGTCCGGTGAGTCCTGAAACATCTGAAAAACACAGCTTAGAGAGCATAGGGCACTTCCACTCATGGGGGTATAAATTGGGAAAATGAAAAATCAGCAAGACACAAGCACCCCAAAGTTTAGGGCTGCTCTGTTGACCAGGACCTCCACTTCATTCCACCTTAAATATCCCAGGAAAGAGAAAAATGGATAAAGAAGTTGTGGTCCTTATGTACAATGGAATATCACTCAGCCAGGAAATCAATGTCGTAAGGTTAGTAGCAGCATGATGAGTGGATTTAGGTACGACGATTCTAAGTGAAATAAGTCACACAGAAAAGGACACTTCTCATAAGGTATCACTGATAGAGGGAATGTAAAAACCGTTACACTTGAACTGAATTACAAAACAGAACAGAGTCACACATGCAGAAAACACACTATGGCTGCTTAACGGGAAAGGTGAGGTGGGGTGATACATAAAACAAGGGTATCAAATTAGCTCAGATACCATTCCATAAACCCAATATGTAATAGACAAGACCTACTCCTTGCTCAGAGAACTGGACTCAACACGCCCTATTCACCGCACAAGAATATATCTGACTAATAATAATCGTAAAACCTATGTATTGATATCTCTCTGTTAGTGTGTCAAGTGGGTGTAAAGCGGCATAAACACAGCAGTGAAAAGCAGCTAAACCCCATTATAAAAATAAATTACTTTGAAACACCCATGAAACAAAGACAGTGAAAGAGAGAGAAATTCTTACACAATGCGTTCAGGGGCTGTGATGCAACCTGGATTGACCATATCTAGACGCACAGCTGGATGAGACATAAGGGTGGACACTCTTGGGGCTGAGAGGTTTGGTGAGGTTGGGTGAGCAAACGCAGACCCTTTAAAGTAATACTGCGTGGTACCCATCGCATGGGTCCCAAATCTCCAGGTTCAAGGGCATCTTCCTACATCAAAAACATGCATGAGAAACCCAGAAGATGGTACACCGTGTGATGGGGAAAGGTTTCTAAAACGCACCTCATTTCTCATCTCCTTGTGCCCGGGTTCGCAATTCCAGCCGCTTTACTAGCAAGCTCCCTACTTGGAGCATCAGCACCTTTAACTTCCTGTTCCGTACAGGTTGCAATTTGTCCTGAGGATAAACGGGAAGACGTGGAACCAACGAGAGACTAGCTCTTGGTGTTGGGACAGGCACAGGTCACTCTATTTTCCCATCAGAAAGAAGAATTAACCACAGGCTCAGCCTGACCCCCGGAACCAGAAAAGGGCCTGAAGCCATTCTGCGATTTTGCGGCCAGCTCCCATAAAAACGAGTTGTAAAATGGAGGTTCAGGGCACTGCAATTCACAAACCTGCAGAGTTATAAATGATAACTCTCGTCCACAAATATATTGAGGGGAGGCAAAGAAGAGGATTTGAAATCAAGGCAGAATTGCAGGAAACAGATTTCAGGAGGTAGATACGAATCGCCTTTAAAGCACATGAAAAGCGGCAAAACGTTGACAATGATGCCCTTGGCCAAAAAGGGCGTATGCGTTTTTTCCTGAATATATTCAGGAAAAAACGCATACGCCCTTTTTGGCCAACCAAGCAACCTGGAAAGGCAAATCAGCGCTACAAAGAAGTCTCGCTTCCCATCGGTCAAAAGGGCCATGCTGAAAAAAGTGTCAAAACCAGAAATGCAGGACAGGCCATGGAGAAATGGGAGCCTTGCTACACTGATGGGCGGGATGTAAATTGCCAAGAGCCACTCTGGAGAAGTGTCCGGTGAGTCCTGAAACATCTGAAAAACACAGCTTAGAGAGCATAGGGCACTTCCACTCATGGGGGTATAAATTGGGAAAATGAAAAATCAGCAAGACACAAGCACCCCAAAGTTGAGGGCTGCTCTGTTGACCAGGACCTCCACTTCATTCCACCTTAAATATCCCAGGAAAGAGAAAAATGGATAAAGAAGTTGTGGTCCTTATGTACAATGGAATATCACTCAGCCAGGAAATCAATGTCGTAAGGTTAGTAGCAGCATGATGAGTGGATTTAGGTACGACGATTCTAAGTGAAATAAGTCACACAGAAAAGGACACTTCTCATAAGGTATCACTGATAGAGGGAATGTAAAAACCGTTACACTTGAACTGAATTACAAAACAGAACAGAGTCACACATGCAGAAAACACACTATGGCTGCTTAACGGGAAAGGTGAGGTGGGGTGATACATAAAACAAGGGTATCAAATTAGCTCAGATACCATTCCATAAACCCAATATGTAATAGACAAGACCTACTCCTTGCTCAGAGAACTGGACTCAACACGCCCTATTCACCGCACAAGAATATATCTGACTAATAATAATCGTAAAACCTATGTATTGATATCTCTCTGTTAGTGTGTCAAGTGGGTGTAAAGCGGCATAAACACAGCAGTGAAAAGCAGCTAAACCCCATTATAAAAATAAATTACTTTGAAACACCCATGAAACAAAGACAGTGAAAGAGAGAGAAATTCTTACACAATGCGTTCAGGGGCTGTGATGCAACCTGGATTGACCATATCTAGACGCACAGCTGGATGAGACATAAGGGTGGACACTCTTGGGGCTGAGAGGTTTGGTGAGGTTGGGTGAGCAAACACAGACCCTTTAAAGTAATACTGCGTGGTACCCATCGCATGGGTCCCAAATCTCCAGGTTCAAGGGCATCTTCCTACATCAAAAACATGCATGAGAAACCCAGAAGATGGTACACCGTGTGATGGGGAAAGGTTTCTAAAACGCACCTCATTTCTCATCTCCTTGTGCCCGGGTTCGCCATTCCAGCCGCTTTACTAGCAACCTCCCTACTTGGGGCATCAGCACCTTTAACCTCCTGTTCCGTACAGGTTGCAATTTGTCCTGAGGATAAACGGGAAGACGTGGAACCAACGAGAGACTAGCTCTTGGTGTTGGGACAGGCACAGGTCACTCTATTTTCCCATCAGAAAGAAGAATTAACCACAGGCTCAGCCTGACCCCCGGAACCAGAACAGGGCCTGAAGCCATTCTGCGATTTTGCGGCCAGCTCCCATAAAAACGAGTTGTAAAATGGAGGTTCAGGGCACTGCAATTCACAAACCTGCAGAGTTATTAATCATAACTCTCGTCCACAAATATATTGAGGGAAGGCAAAGAAGAGGATTTGAAATCAAGGCAGAATTGCAGGAAACAGATTTCAGGAGGTAGATACGAATCGCCTTTAAAGCACATGAAAAGCGGCAAAACGTTGACAATGATGCCCTTGGCCAAAAAGGGCGTATGCGTTTTTTCCTGAATATATTCAGGAAAAAACGCATACGCCCTTTTTGGCCAACCAAGCAACCTGGAAAGGCAAATCAGCGCTACAAAGAAGTCTCAATTCCCATCGGTCAAAAGGGCCATGCTGAAAAAAGTGTCAAAACCAGAAATGCAGGACAGGCCATGGAGAAATGGGAGCCTTGCTACACTGATGGGCGGGATGTAAATTGCCAACAGCCACTCTGGAGAAGTGTCCGGTGAGTCCTGAAACATCTGAAAAACACAGCTTAGAGAGCATAGGGCACTTCCACTCATGGGGGTATAAATTGGGAAAATGAAAAATCAGCAAGACACAAGCACCCCAAAGTTTAGGGCTGCTCTGTTGACCAGGACCTCCACTTCATTCCACCTTAAATATCCCAGGAAAGAGAAAAATGGATAAAGAAGTTGTGGTCCTTATGTACAATGGAATATCACTCAGCCAGGAAATCAATGTCGTAAGGTTAGTAGCAGCATGATGAGTGGATTTAGGTACGACGATTCTAAGTGAAATAAGTCACACAGAAAAGGACACTTCTCATAAGGTATCACTGATAGAGGGAATGTAAAAACCGTTACACTTGAACTGAATTACAAAACAGAACAGAGTCACACATGCAGAAAACACACTATGGCTGCTTAACGGGAAAGGTGAGGTGGGGTGATACATAAAACAAGGGTATCAAATTAGCTCAGATACCATTCCATAAACCCAGTATGTAATAGACAAGACCTACTCCTTGCTCAGAGAACTGGACTCAACACGCCCTATTCACCGCACAAGAATATATCTGACTAATAATAGTCGTAAAAACTATGTATTGATATCTCTCTGTTAGTGTGTCAAGTGGGTGTAAAGCGGCATAAACACAGCAGTGAAAAGCAGCTAAACCCCATTATAAAAATAAATTACTTTGAAACACCCATGAAACAAAGACAGTGAAAGAGAGAGAAATTCTTACACAATGCGTTCAGGGGCTGTGATGCAACCTGGATTGACCATATCTAGACGCACAGCTGGATGAGACATAAGGGTGGACACTCTTGGGGCTGAGAGGTTTGGTGAGGTTGGGTGAGCAAACGCAGACCCTTTAAAGTAATACTGCGTGGTACCCATCGCATGGGTCCCAAAACTCCAGGTTCAAGGGCATCTTCCTACATCAAAAACATGCATGAGAAACCCAGAAGATGGTACACCGTGTGATGGGGAAAGGTTTCTAAAACGCACCTCATTTCTCATCTCCTTGTGCCTGGGTTCGCCATTCCAGCCGCTTTACTAGCAAGCTCCCTACTTGGAGCATCAGCACTTTTAACCTCCTGTTCCGTACAGGTTGCAATTTGTCCTGAGGATAAACGGGAAGACGTGGAACCAACGTGAGACTAGCTCTTGGTGTTGGGACAGGCACAGGTCACTCTATTTTCCCATCAGAAAGAAGAATTAACCACAGGCTCAGCCTGCCCCCCGGAACCAGAACAGGGCCTGAAGCCATTCTGCGATTTTGCGGCCAGCTCCCATAAAAACGAGTTGTAAAATGGAGGTTCAGGGCACTGCAATTCACAAACCTGCAGAGTTATAAATGATAACTCTCGTCCACAAATATATTGAGGGGAGGCAAAGAAGAGGATTTGAAATCAAGGCAGAATTGCAGGAAACAGATTTCAGGAGGTAGATACGAATCGCCTTTAAAGCACATGAAAAGCGGCAAAACGTTGACAATGATGCCCTTGGCCAAAAAGGGCGTATGCGTTTTTTCCTGAATATATTCAGGAAAAAACGCATACGCACTTTTTGGCCAACCAAGCCACCTGGAAAGGCAAATCAGCGCTACAAAGAAGTCTCGCTTCCCATCGGTCAAAAGGGCCATGCTGAAAAAAGTGTCAAAACCAGAAATGCAGGACAGGCCATGGAGAAACGGGAGCCTTGCTACACTGATGGGCGGGATGTAAATTGCCAAGAGCCACTCTGGAGAAGTGTCCGGTGAGTCCTGAAACATCTGAAAAACACAGCTTAGAGAGCATAGGGCACTTCCACTCATGGGGGTATAAATTGGGAAAATGAAAAATCAGCAAGACACAAGCACCCCAAAGTTGAGGGCTGCTCTGTTGACCAGGACCTCCACTTCATTCCACCTTAAATATCCCAGGAAAGAGAAAAATGGATAAAGAAGTTGTGGTCCTTATGTACAATGGAATATCACTCAGCCAGGAAATCAATGTCGTAAGGTTAGTAGCAGCATGATGAGTGGATTTAGGTACGACGATTCTAAGTGAAATAAGTCACACAGAAAAGGACACTTCTCATAAGGTATCACTGATAGAGGGAATGTAAAAACCGTTACACTTGAACTGAATTACAAAACAGAACAGAGTCACACATGCAGAAAACACACTATGGCTGCTTAACGGGAAAGGTGAGGTGGGGTGATACATAAAACAAGGGTATCAAATTAGCTCAGATACCATTCCATAAACCCAATATGTAATAGACAAGACCTACTCCTTGCTCAGAGAACTGGACTCAACACGCCCTATTCACCGCACAAGAATATATCTGACTAATAATAATCGTAAAACCTATGTATTGATATCTCTCTGTTAGTGTGTCAAGTGGGTGTAAAGCGGCATAAACACAGCAGTGAAAAGCAGCTAAACCCCATTATAAAAATAAATTACTTTGAAACACCCATGAAACAAAGACAGTGAAAGAGAGAGAAATTCTTACACAATGCGTTCAGGGGCTGTGATGCAACCTGGATTGACCATATCTAGACGCACAGCTGGATGAGACATAAGGGTGGACACTCTTGGGGCTGAGAGGTTTGGTGAGGTTGGGTGAGCAAACGCAGACCCTTTAAAGTAATACTGCGTGGTACCCATCGCATGGGTCCCAAATATCCAGGTTCAAGGGCATCTTCCTACATCAAAAACATGCATGAGAAACCCAGAAGATGGTACACCGTGTGATGGGGAAAGGTTTCTAAAACGCACCTCATTTCTCATCTCCTTGTGCCCGGGTTCGCCATTCCAGCCGCTTTATTAGCAAGCTCCCTACTTGGAGCATCAGCACCTTTAACCTCCTGTTCCATGCAGGTTGCAATTTGTCCTGAGGATAAACGGGAAGACGTGGAACCAACGAGAGACTAGCTCTTGGTGTTGGGACAGGCACAGGTCCCTGTATTTTCCAATCAGAAAGAAGATTTAACCACAGGCTCAGCCTGCCCCCCGGAACCAGAACAGGGCCTGAAGCCATTCTGCGATTTTGCGGCCAGCTCCCATAAAATCGAGTTATAAAATGGAGGTTCAGGGCACTGCAATTCACAAACCTGCAGAGTTATAAATGATAACTCTCGTCCACAAATATATTGAGGGGAGGCAAAGAAGAGGATTTGAAATCAAGGCAGAATTGCAGGAAACAGATTTCAGGAGGTAGATACGAATCGCCTTTAAAGCACATGAAAAGCGGCAAAACGTTGACAATGATGCCCTTGGCCAAAAAGGGCGTATGCGTTTTTTCCTGAATATATTCAGGAAAAAACGCATACGCCCTTTTTGGCCAACCAAGCCACCTGGAAAGGCAAATCAGCGCTACAAAGAAGTCTCGCTTCCCATCGGTCAAAAGGGCCATGCTGAAAAAAGTGTCAAAACCAGAAATGCAGGACAGGCCATGGAGAAATGGGAGCCTTGCTACACTGATGGGCGGGATGTAAATTGCCAAGAGCCACTCTGGAGAAGTGTCCGGTGAGTCCTGAAACATCTGAAAAACACAGCTTAGAGAGCATAGGGCACTTCCACTCATGGGGGTATAAATTGGGAAAATGAAAAATCAGCAAGACACAAGCACCCCAAAGTTGAGGGCTGCTCTGTTGACCAGGACCTCCACTTCATTCCACCTTAAATATCCCAGGAAAGAGAAAAATGGATAAAGAAGTTGTGGTCCTTATGTACAATGGAATATCACTCAGCCAGGAAATCAATGTCGTAAGGTTAGTAGCAGCATGATGAGTGGATTTAGGTACGACGATTCTAAGTGAAATAAGTCACACAGAAAAGGACACTTCTCATAAGGTATCACTGATAGAGGGAATGTAAAAACCGTTACACTTGAACTGAATTACAAAACAGAACAGAGTCACACATGCAGAAAACACACTATGGCTGCTTAACGGGAAAGGTGAGGTGGGGTGATACATAAAACAAGGGTATCAAATTAGCTCAGATACCATTCCATAAACCCAATATGTAATAGACAAGACCTACTCCTTGCTCAGAGAACTGGACTCAACACGCCCTATTCACCGCACAAGAATATATCTGACTAATAATAATCGTAAAACCTATGTATTGATATCTCTCTGTTAGTGTGTCAAGTGGGTGTAAAGCGGCATAAACACAGCAGTGAAAAGCAGCTAAACCCCATTATAAAAATAAATTACTTTGAAACACCCATGAAACAAAGACAGTGAAAGAGAGAGAAATTCTTACACAATGCGTTCAGGGGCTGTGATGCAACCTGGATTGACCATATCTAGACGCACAGCTGGATGAGACATAAGGGTGGACACTCTTGGGGCTGAGAGGTTTGGTGAGGTTGGGTGAGCAAACACAGACCCTTTAAAGTAATACTGCGTGGTACCCATCGCATGGGTCCCAAATCTCCAGGTTCAAGGGCATCTTCCTACATCAAAAACATGCATGAGAAACCCAGAAGATGGTACACCGTGTGATGGGGAAAGGTTTCTAAAACGCACCTCATTTCTCATCTCCTTGTGCCCGGGTTCGCCATTCCAGCCGCTTTACTAGCAACCTCCCTACTTGGGGCATCAGCACCTTTAACCTCCTGTTCCGTACAGGTTGCAATTTGTCCTGAGGATAAACGGGAAGACGTGGAACCAACGAGAGACTAGCTCTTGGTGTTGGGACAGGCACAGGTCACTCTATTTTCCCATCAGAAAGAAGAATTAACCACAGGCTCAGCCTGACCCCCGGAACCAGAACAGGGCCTGAAGCCATTCTGCGATTTTGCGGCCAGCTCCCATAAAAACGAGTTGTAAAATGGAGGTTCAGGGCACTGCAATTCACAAACCTGCAGAGTTATTAATCATAACTCTCGTCCACAAATATATTGAGGGAAGGCAAAGAAGAGGATTTGAAATCAAGGCAGAATTGCAGGAAACAGATTTCAGGAGGTAGATACGAATCGCCTTTAAAGCACATGAAAAGCGGCAAAACGTTGACAATGATGCCCTTGGCCAAAAAGGGCGTATGCGTTTTTTCCTGAATATATTCAGGAAAAAACGCATACGCCCTTTTTGGCCAACCAAGCAACCTGGAAAGGCAAATCAGCGCTACAAAGAAGTCTCGCTTCCCATCGGTCAAAAGGGCCATGCTGAAAAAAGTGTCAAAACCAGAAATGCAGGACAGGCCATGGAGAAATGGGAGCCTTGCTCCACTGATGGGCGGGATGTAAATTGCCAACAGCCACTCTGGAGAAGTGTCCGGTGAGTCCTGAAACATCTGAAAAACACAGCTTAGAGAGCATAGGGCACTTCCACTCATGGGGGTATAAATTGGGAAAATGAAAAATCAGCAAGACACAAGCACCCCAAAGTTTAGGGCTGCTCTGTTGACCAGGACCTCCACTTCATTCCACCTTAAATATCCCAGGAAAGAGAAAAATGGATAAAGAAGTTGTGGTCCTTATGTACAATGGAATATCACTCAGCCAGGAAATCAATGTCGTAAGGTTAGTAGCAGCATGATGAGTGGATTTAGGTACGACGATTCTAAGTGAAATAAGTCACACAGAAAAGGACACTTCTCATAAGGTATCACTGATAGAGGGAATGTAAAAACCGTTACACTTGAACTGAATTACAAAACAGAACAGAGTCACACATGCAGAAAACACACTATGGCTGCTTAACGGGAAAGGTGAGGTGGGGTGATACATAAAACAAGGGTATCAAATTAGCTCAGATACCGTTCCATAAACCCAATATGTAATAGACAAGACCTACTCCTTGCTCAGAGAACTGGACTCAACACGCCCTATTCACCGCACAAGAATATATCTGACTAATAATAATCGTAAAACCTATGTATTGATATCTCTCTGTTAGTGTGTCAAGTGGGTGTAAAGCGGCATAAACACAGCAGTGAAAAGCAGCTAAACCCCATTATAAAAATAAATTACTTTGAAACAACCATGAAACAAAGACAGTGAAAGAGAGAGAAATTCTTACACAATGCGTTCAGGGGCTGTGATGCAACCTGGATTGACCATATCTAGACGCACAGCTGGATGAGACATAAGGGTGGACACTCTTGGGGCTGAGAGGTTTGGTGAGGTTGGGTGAGCAAACGCAGACCCTTTAAAGTAATACTGCGTGGTACCCATCGCATGGGTCCCAAATCTCCAGGTTCAAGGGCATCTTCCTACATCAAAAACATGCATGAGAAACCCAGAAGATGGTACACCGTGTGATGGGGAAAGGTTTCTAAAACGCACCTCATTTCTCATCTCCTTGTGCCCGGGTTCGCCATTCCAGCCGCTTTACTAGCAAGCTCCCTACTTGGAGCATCAGCACCTTTAACCTCCTGTTCCATGCAGGTTGCAATTTGTCCTGAGGATAAACGGGAAGACGTGGAACCAACGAGAGACTAGCTCTTGGTGTTGGGACAGGCACAGGTCACTCTATTTTCCCATCAGAAAGAAGAATTAACCACAGGCTCAGCCTGCCCCCCGGAACCAGAACAGGGCCTGAAGCCATTCTGCGATTTTGCGGCCAGCTCCCATAAAATCGAGTTATAAAATGGAGGTTCAGGGCACTGCAATTCACAAACCTGCAGAGTTATAAATGATAACTCTCGTCCACAAATATATTGAGGGAAGGCAAAGAAGAGGATTTGAAATCAAGGCAGAATTGCACGAAACAGATTTCAGGAGGTAGATACGAATCGCCTTTAAAGCACATGAAAAGCGGCAAAACGTTGACAATGATGCCCTTGGCCAAAAAGGGCGTATGCGTTTTTTCCTGAATATATTCAGGAAAAAACGCATACGCCCTTTTTGGCCAACCAAGCAACCTGGAAAGGCAAATCAGCGCTACAAAGAAGTCTCGCTTCCCATCGGTCAAAAGGGCCATGCTGAAAAAAGTGTCAAAACCAGAAATGCAGGACAGCTCATGGAGAAATGGCAGCCTTGTTACACTGATGGGCGGGATGTAAACTGCCAAGAGCCACTCCGGAGAAGTGTTCGGTGAGTCCTGAAACATATGAAAAACACAGCTTAGAGAGCATAGGGCACTTCCACTCATGGGGGTATAAATTGGGAAAATTAAAAATCAGCAAAACACAAGCACCCCAAAGTTTAGGGCTGCTCTGTTGACCAGGACCTCCACTTCATTCCACATTAAATATCCCAGGAAAGAGAAAAATGGATAAAGAAGTTGTGGTCCTTATGTACAATGGAATATCACTCAGCCATGAAATCAATGTCGTAAGGTTAGTAGCAGCATGATGAGTGGATTTAGGAACGACGATTCTAAGTGAAATAAGTCACACAGAAAAGGACACTTCTCATAAGGTATCACTGATAGAGGGAATGTAAAAACCGTTACACTTGAACTGAATTACAAAACAGAACAGAGTCACACATGCAGAAAACACACTATGGCTGCTTAACGGGAAAGGTGAGGTGGGGTGATACATAAAACAAGGGTATCAAATTAGCTCAGATACCGTTCCATAAACCCAATATGTAATAGACAAGACCTACTCCTTGCTCAGAGAACTGGACTCAACACGCCCTATTCACCGCACAAGAATATATCTGACTAATAATAATCGTAAAACCTATGTATTGATATCTCTCTGTTAGTGTGTCAAGTGGGTGTAAAGCGGCATAAACACAGCAGTGAAAAGCAGCTAAACCCCATTATAAAAATAAATTACTTTGAAACACCCATGAAACAAAGACAGTGAAAGAGAGAGAAATTCTTACACAATGCGTTCAGGGGCTGTGATGCAACCTGGATTAACCATATCTAGACGCACAGCTGGATGAGACATAAGGGTGGACACTCTTGGGGCTGAGAGGTTTGGTGAGGTTGGGTGAGCAAACGCAAACCCTTTAAAGTAATACTGCGTGGTACCCATCGCATGGGTCCCAAATCTCCAGGTTCAAGGGCATCTTCCTACATCAAAAACATGCATGAGAAACCCAGAAGATGCTACACCGTGTGATGGGGAAAGGTTTCTAAAACGCACCTCATTTCTCATCTCCTTGTGCCCGGGTTCGCCATTCCAGCTGCTTTACTAGCAAGCTCCCTACTTGGAGCATCAGCACCTTTAACCTCCTGTTCCATACAGGTTGCAATTTGTCATTAGGATAAACGGGAAGACGTGGAACCAACGAGAGACTAGCTCTTGGTGTTGGGACAGGCACAGGTCACTCTATTTTCCCATCAGAAAGAAGAATTAACCACAGGCTCTGCCTGCCCCCCGGAACCAGAACAGGGCCTGAAGCCATTCTGCGATTTTGCGGCCATCTCCCATAAAAACGAGTTGTAAAATGGAGGTTCAGGGCACTGCAATTCACAAACCTGCAGAGTTATTAATCATAACTCTCGTCCACAAATATATTGAGGGAAGGCAAAGAAGAGGATTTGAAATCAAGGCAGAATTGCAGGAAACAGATTTCAGGAGGTAGATACGAATCGCATTTAAAGCACATGAAAAGCGGCAAAACGTTGACAATGATGCCCTTGGCCAAAAAGGGCGTATGCGTTTTTTCCTGAATATATTCAGGAAAAAACGCATACGCCCTTTTTGGCCAACCAAGCAACCTGGAAAGGCAAATCAGCGCTACAAAGAAGTCTCGCTTCCCATCGGTCAAAAGGGCCATGCTGAAAAAAGTGTCAAAACCAGAAATGCAGGACAGGCCATGGAGAAATGGGAGCCTTGCTACACTGATGGGCGGGATGTAAATTGCCAAGAGCCACTCTGGAGAAGTGTCCGGTGAGTCCTGAAACATCTGAAAAACACAGCTTAGAGAGCATAGGGCACTTCCACTCATGGGGGTATAAATTGGGAAAATTAAAAATCAGCAAGACACAAGCACCCCAAAGTTTAGGGCTGCTCTGTTGACAAGGACCTCCACTTCATTCCACCTTAAATATCCCAGGAAAGAGAAAAATGGATAAAGAAGTTGTGGTCCTTATGTACAATGGAATATCACTCAGCCAGGAAATCAATGTCGTAAGGTTAGTAGCAGCATGATGAGTGGATTTAGGTACGACGATTCTAAGTGAAATAAGTCACACAGAAAAGGACACTTCTCATAAGGTATCACTGATAGAGGGAATGTAAAAACCGTTACACTTGAACTGAATTACAAAACAGAACAGAGTCACACATGCAGAAAACACACTATGGCTGCTTAACGGGAAAGGTGAGGTGGGGTGATACATAAAACAAGGGTATCAAATTAGCTCAGATACCGTTCCATAAACCCAATATGTAATAGACAAGACCTACTCCTTGCTCAGAGAACTGGACTCAACACGCCCTATTCACCGCACAAGAATATATCTGACTAATAATAATCGTAAAACCTATGTATTGATATCTCTCTGTTAGTGTGTCAAGTGGGTGTAAAGCGGCATAAACACAGCAGTGAAAAGCAGCTAAACCCCATTATAAAAATAAATTACTTTGAAACACCCATGAAACAAAGACAGTGAAAGAGAGAGAAATTCTTACACAATGCGTTCAGGGGCTGTGATGCAACCTGGATTGACCATATCTAGACGCACAGCTGGATGAGACATAAGGGTGGACACTCTTGGGGCTGAGAGGTTTGGTGAGGTTGGGTGAGCAAACGCAGACCCTTTAAAGAAATACTGCGTGGTACCCATCGCATGGGTCCCAAATCTCCAGGTTCAAGGGCATCTTCCTACATCAAAAACATGCATGAGAAACCCAGAAGATGCTACACCGTGTGATGGGGAAAGGTTTCTGAAACGCACCTCATTTCTCATCTCCTTGTGCCCGGGTTCGCCATTCCAGCTGCTTTACTAGCAAGCTCCCTACTTGGAGCATCAGCACCTTTAACCTCCTGTTCCATACAGGTTGCAATTTGTCCTTAGGATAAACGGGAAGAAGTGGAACCAACGAGAGACTAGCTCTTGGTGTTGGGACAGGCACAGGTCACTCTATTTTCCCATCAGAAAGAAGAATTAACCACAGGCTCAGCCTGCCCCCCGGAACCAGAACAGGGCCTGAAGCCATTCTGCGATTTTGCGGCCAGCTCCCATAAAAACGAGTTGTAAAATGGAGGTTCAGGGCACTGCAATTCACAAACCTGCAGAGTTATAAATGATAACTCTCGTCCACAAATATATTGAGGGGAGGCAAAGAAGAGGATTTGAAATCAAGGCAGAATTGCAGGAAACAGATTTCAGGAGGTAGATACGAATCGCCTTTAAAGCACATGAAAAGCGGCAAAACGTTGACAATGATGCCCTTGGCCAAAAAGGGCGTATGCGTTTTTTCCTGAATATATTCAGGAAAAAACGCATACGCCCTTTTTGGCCAACCAAGCAACCTGGAAAGGCAAATCAGCGCTACAAAGAAGTCTCGCTTCCCATCGGTCAAAAGGGCCATGCTGAAAAAAGTGTCAAAACCAGAAATGCAGGACAGGCCATGGAGAAATGGGAGCCTTGCTACACTGATGGGCGGGATGTAAATTGCCAAGAGCCACTCTGGAGAAGTGTCCGGTGAGTCCTGAAACATCTGAAAAACACAGCTTAGAAAACATAGGGCACTTCCACTCATGGGGGTATAAATTGGGAAAATTAAAAATCAGCAAGACACAAGCACCCCAAAGTTTAGGGCTGCTCTGTTGACCAGGACCTCCACTTCATTCCACCTTAAATATCCCAGGAAAGAGAAAAATGGATAAAGAAGTTGTGGTCCTTATGTACAATGGAATATCACTCAGCCAGGAAATCAATGTCGTAAGGTTAGTAGCAGCATGATGAGTGGATTTAGGTACGACGATTCTAAGTGAAATAAGTCACACAGAAAAGGACACTTCTCATAAGGTATCACTGATAGAGGGAATGTAAAAACCGTTACACTTGAACTGAATTACAAAACAGAACAGAGTCACACATGCAGAAAACACACTATGGCTGCTTAACGGGAAAGGTGAGGTGGGGTGATACATAAAACAAGGGTATCAAATTAGCTCAGATACCATTCCATAAACCCAATATGTAATAGACAAGACCTACTCCTTGCTCAGAGAACTGGACTCAACACGCCCTATTCACCGCACAAGAATATATCTGACTAATAATAATCGTAAAACCTATGTATTGATATCTCTCTGTTAGTGTGTCAAGTGGGTGTAAAGCGGCATAAACACAGCAGTGAAAAGCAGCTAAACCCCATTATAAAAATAAATTACTTTGAAACACCCATGAAACAAAGACAGTGAAAGAGAGAGAAATTCTTACACAATGCGTTCAGGGGCTGTGATGCAACCTGGATTGACCATATCTAGACCCACAGCTGGATGAGACATAAGGGTGGACACTCTTGGGGCTGAGAGGTTTGGTGAGGTTGGGTGAGCAAACACAGACCTTTTAAAGTAATACTGCGTGGTACCCATCGCATGGGTCCCAAATCTCCGGGTTCAAGGGCATCTTCCTACATCAAAAACATGCATGAGAAACCCAGAAGATGGTACACCGTGTGATGGGGAAAGGTTTCTAAAACGCACCTCATTTCTCATCTCCTTGTGCCCGGGTTCGCCATTCCAGCCGCTTTACTAGCAAGCTCCCTACTTGGGGCATCAGCACCTTTAACCTCCTGTTCCGTACAGGTTGCAATTTGTCCTGAGGATAAACGGGAAGACGTGGAACCAACGAGAGACTAGCTCTTGGTGTTGGGACAGGCACAGGTCACTCTATTTTCCCATCAGAAAGAAGAATTAACCACAGGCTCAGCCTGCCCCCCGGAACCAGAACAGAGCCTGAAGCCATTCTGCGATTTTGCGGCCAGCTCCCATAAAAACGAGTTGTAAAATGGAGGTTCAGGGCACTGCAATTCACAAACCTGCAGAGTTATAAATGATAACTGTCGTCCACAAATATATTGAGGGGAGGCAAAGAAGAGGATTTGAAATCAAGGCAGAATTGCAGGAAACAGATTTCAGGAGGTAGATACGAATCGCCTTTAAAGCACATGAAAAGCGGCAAAACGTTGACAATGATGCCCTTGGCCAAAAAGGGCGTATGCGTTTTTTCCTGAATATATTCAGGAAAAAACGCATACGCCCTTTTTGGCCAACCAAGCAACCTGGAAAGGCAAATCAGCGCTACAAACAAGTCTCGCTTCCCATCGGTCAAAAGGGCCATGCTGAAAAAAGTGTCAAAACCAGAAATGCAGGACAGGCCATGGAGAAATGGGAGCCTTGCTACACTGATGGGCGGGATGTAAATTGCCAAGAGCCACTCTGGAGAAGTGTCCGGTGAGTCCTGAAACATCTGAAAAACACAGCTTAGAGAGCATAGGGCACTTCCACTCATGGGGGTATAAATTGGGAAAATTAAAAATCAGCAAGACACAAGCACCCCAAAGTTTAGGGCTGCTCTGTTGACCAGGACCTCCACTTCATTCCACCTTAAATATCCCAGGAAAGAGAAAAATGGATAAAGAAGTTGTGGTCCTTATGTACAATGGAATATCACTCAGCCAGGAAATCAATGTCGTAAGGTTAGTAGCAGCATGATGAGTGGATTTAGGTACGACGATTCTAAGTGAAATAAGTCACACAGAAAAGGACACTTCTCATAAGGTATCACTGATAGAGGGAATGTAAAAACCGTTACACTTGAACTGAATTACAAAACAGAACAGAGTCACACATGCAGAAAACACACTATGGCTGCTTAACGGGAAAGGTGAGGTGGGGTGATACATAAAACAAGGGTATCAAATTAGCTCAGATACCATTCCATAAACCCAATATGTAATAGACAAGACCTACTCCTTGCTCAGAGAACTGGACTCAACACGCCCTATTCACCGCACAAGAATATATCTGACTAATAATAATCGTAAAACCTATGTATTGATATCTCTCTGTTAGTGTGTCAAGTGGGTGTAAAGTGGCATAAACACAGCAGTGAAAAGCAGCTAAACCCCATTATAAAAATAAATTACTTTGAAACACCCATGAAACAAAGACAGTGAAAGAGAGAGAAATTCTTACACAATGCGTTCAGGGGCTGTGATGCAACCTGGATTGACCATATCTAGACCCACAGCTGGATGAGACATAAGGGTGGACACTCTTGGGGCTGAGAGGTTTGGTGAGGTTGGGTGAGCAAACGCAGACCCTTTAAAGGAATACTGCGTGGTACCCATCGCATGGGTCCCAAATCTCCAGGTTCAAGGGCATCTTCCTACATCAAAAACATGCATGAGAAACCCAGAAGATGGTACACCGTGTGATGGGGAAAGGTTTCTAAAACGCACCTCATTTCTCATCTCCTTGTGCCCGGGTTCGCCATTCCAGCCGCTTTACTAGCAAGCTCCCTACTTGGGGCATCAGCACCTTTAACCTCCTGTTCCGTACAGGTTGCAATTTGTCCTGAGGATAAACGGGAAGACGTGGAACCAACGAGAGACTAGCTCTTGGTGTTGGGACAGGCACAGGTCACTCTATTTTCCCATCAGAAAGAAGAATTAACCACAGGCTCAGCCTGACCCCCGGAACCAGAACAGGGCCTGAAGCCATTCTGCGATTTTGCGGCCAGCTCCCATAAAAACGAGTTGTAAAATGGAGGTTCAGGGCACTGCAATTCACAAACCTGCAGAGTTATAAATGATAACTGTCGTCCACAAATATATTGAGGGGAGGCAAAGAAGAGGATTTGAAATCAAGGCAGAATTGCAGGAAACAGATTTCAGGAGGTAGATACGAATCGCCTTTAAAGCACATGAAAAGCGGCAAAACGTTGACAATGATGCCCTTGGCCAAAAAGGGCGTATGCGTTTTTTCCTGAATATATTCAGGAAAAAACGCATACGCCCTTTTTGGCCAACCAAGCAACCTGGAAAGGCAAATCAGCGCTACAAAGAAGTCTCGCTTCCCATCGGTCAAAAGGGCCATGCTGAAAAAAGTGTCAAAACCAGAAATGCAGGACAGGCCATGGAGAAATGGGAGCCTTGCTACACTGATGGGCGGGATGTAAATTGCCAAGAGCCACTCTGGAGAAGTGTCCGGTGAGTCCTGAAACATCTGAAAAACACAGCTTAGAGAGCATAGGGCACTTCCACTCATGGGGGTATAAATTGGGAAAATTAAAAATCAGCAAGACACAAGCACCCCAAAGTTGAGGGCTGCTCTGTTGACCAGGACCTCCACTTCATTCCACCTTAAATATCCCAGGAAAGAGAAAAATGGATAAAGAAGTTGTGGTCCTTATGTACAATGGAATATCACTCAGCCAGGAAATCAATGTCGTAAGGTTAGTAGCAGCATGATGAGTGGATTTAGGTACGACGATTCTAAGTGAAATAAGTCACACAGAAAAGGACACTTCTCATAAGGTATCACTGATAGAGGGAATGTAAAAACCGTTACACTTGAACTGAATTACAAAACAGAACAGAGTCACACATGCAGAAAACACACTATGGCTGCTTAACGGGAAAGGTGAGGTGGGGTGATACATAAAACAAGGGTATCAAATTAGCTCAGATACCATTCCATAAACCCAATATGTAATAGACAAGACCTACTCCTTGCTCAGAGAACTGGACTCAACACGCCCTATTCACCGCACAAGAATATATCTGACTAATAATAATCGTAAAACCTATGTATTGATATCTCTCTGTTAGTGTGTCAAGTGGGTGTAAAGTGGCATAAACACAGCAGTGAAAAGCAGCTAAACCCCATTATAAAAATAAATTACTTTGAAACACCCATGAAACAAAGACAGTGAAAGAGAGAGAAATTCTTACACAATGCGTTCAGGGGCTGTGATGCAACCTGGATTGACCATATCTAGACCCACAGCTGGATGAGACATAAGGGTGGACACTCTTGGGGCTGAGAGGTTTGGTGAGGTTGGGTGAGCAAACGCAGACCCTTTAAAGGAATACTGCGTGGTACCCATCGCATGGGTCCCAAATCTCCAGGTTCAAGGGCATCTTCCTACATCAAAAACATGCATGAGAAACCCAGAAGATGGTACACCGTGTGATGGGGAAAGGTTTCTAAAACGCACCTCATTTCTCATCTCCTTGTGCCCGGGTTCGCCATTCCAGCCGCTTTACTAGCAAGCTCCCTACTTGGAGCATCAGCACCTTTAACCTCCTGTTCCGTACAGGTTGCAATTTGTCCTGAGGATAAACGGGAAGACGTGGAACCAACGTGAGACTAGCTCTTGGTGTTGGGAAAGGCACAGGTCACTCTATTTTCCCATCAGAAAGAAGAATTAACCACAGGCTCAGCCTGCCCCCCGGAACCAGAATAGGGCCTGAAGCCATTCTGCGATTTTGCGGCCAGCTCCCATAAAAACGAGTTGTAAAATGGAGGTTCAGGGCACTGCAATTCACAAACCTGCAGAGTTATAAATGATAACTCTCGTCGACAAATATATTGAGGGAAGGCAAAGAAGAGGATTTGAAATCAAGGCAGAATTGCAGGAAACAGATTTCAGGAGGTAGATACGAATCGCCTTTAAAGCACATGAAAAGCGGCAAAACGTTGACAATGATGCCCTTGGCCAAAAAGGGCGTATGCGTTTTTTCCTGAATATATTCAGGAAAAAACGCATACGCCCTTTTTGGCCAACCAAGCAACCTGGAAAGGCAAATCAGCGCTACAAAGAAGTCTCGCTTCCCATCGGTCAAAAGGGCCATGCTGAAAAAAGTGTCAAAACCAGAAATGCAGGACAGGCCATGGAGAAATGGGAGCCTTGCTACACTGATGGGCGGGATGTAAATTGCCAAGAGCCACTCTGGAGAAGTGTCCGGTGAGTCCTGAAACATCTGAAAAACAGAGCTTAGAGAGCATAGGGCACTTCCACTCATGGGGGTATAAATTGGGAAAATTAAAAATCAGCAAGACACAAGCACCCCAAAGTTTAGGGCTGCTCTGTTGACCAGGACCTCCACTTCATTCCACCTTAAATATCCCAGGAAAGAGAAAAATGGATAAAGAAGTTGTGGTCCTTATGTACAATGGAATATCACTCAGCCAGGAAATCAATGTCGTAAGGTTAGTAGCAGCATGATGAGTGGATTTAGGTACGACGATTCTAAGTGAAATAAGTCACACAGAAAAGGACACTTCTCATAAGGTATCACTGATAGAGGGAATGTAAAAACCGTTACACTTGAACTGAATTACAAAACAGAACAGAGTCACACATGCAGAAAACACACTATGGCTGCTTAACGGGAAAGGTGAGGTGGGGTGATACATAAAACAAGGGTATCAAATTAGCTCAGATACCATTCCATAAACCCAATATGTAATAGACAAGACCTACTCCTTGCTCAGAGAACTGGACTCAACACGCCCTATTCACCGCACAAGAATATATCTGACTAATAATAATCGTAAAACCTATGTATTGATATCTCTCTGTTAGTGTGTCAAGTGGGTGTAAAGCGGCATAAACACAGCAGTGAAAAGCAGCTAAACCCCATTATAAAAATAAATTACTTTGAAACACCCATGAAACAAAGACAGTGAAAGAGAGAGAAATTCTTACACAATGCGTTCAGGGGCTGTGATGCAACCTGGATTGACCATATCTAGACCCACAGCTGGATGAGACATAAGGGTGGACACTCTTGGGGCTGAGAGGTTTGGTGAGGTTGGGTGAGCAAACACAGACCTTTTAAAGTAATACTGCGTGGTACCCATCGCATGGGTCCCAAATCTCCGGGTTCAAGGGCATCTTCCTACATCAAAAACATGCATGAGAAACCCAGAAGATGGTACACCGTGTGATGGGGAAAGGTTTCTAAAACGCACCTCATTTCTCATCTCCTTGTGCCCGGGTTCGCCATTCCAGCCGCTTTACTAGCAAGCTCCCTACTTGGGGCATCAGCACCTTTAACCTCCTGTTCCGTACAGGTTGCAATTTGTCCTGAGGATAAACGGGAAGACGTGGAACCAACGAGAGACTAGCTCTTGGTGTTGGGACAGGCACAGGTCACTCTATTTTCCCATCAGAAAGAAGAATTAACCACAGGCTCAGCCTGCCCCCCGGAACCAGAACAGAGCCTGAAGCCATTCTGCGATTTTGCGGCCAGCTCCCATAAAAACGAGTTGTAAAATGGAGGTTCAGGGCACTGCAATTCACAAACCTGCAGAGTTATAAATGATAACTGTCGTCCACAAATATATTGAGGGGAGGCAAAGAAGAGGATTTGAAATCAAGGCAGAATTGCAGGAAACAGATTTCAGGAGGTAGATACGAATCGCCTTTAAAGCACATGAAAAGCGGCAAAACGTTGACAATGATGCCCTTGGCCAAAAAGGGCGTATGCGTTTTTTCCTGAATATATTCAGGAAAAAACGCATACGCCCTTTTTGGCCAACCAAGCAACCTGGAAAGGCAAATCAGCGCTACAAAGAAGTCTCGCTTCCCATCGGTCAAAAGGGCCATGCTGAAAAAAGTGTCAAAACCAGAAATGCAGGACAGGCCATGGAGAAATGGGAGCCTTGCTACACTGATGGGCGGGATGTAAATTGCCAAGAGCCACTCTGGAGAAGTGTCCGGTGAGTCCTGAAACATCTGAAAAACACAGCTTAGAGAGCATAGGGCACTTCCACTCATGGGGGTATAAATTGGGAAAATTAAAAATCAGCAAGACACAAGCACCCCAAAGTTGAGGGCTGCTCTGTTGACCAGGACCTCCACTTCATTCCACCTTAAATATCCCAGGAAAGAGAAAAATGGATAAAGAAGTTGTGGTCCTTATGTACAATGGAATATCACTCAGCCAGGAAATCAATGTCGTAAGGTTAGTAGCAGCATGATGAGTGGATTTAGGTACGACGATTCTAAGTGAAATAAGTCACACAGAAAAGGACACTTCTCATAAGGTATCACTGATAGAGGGAATGTAAAAACCGTTACACTTGAACTGAATTACAAAACAGAACAGAGTCACACATGCAGAAAACACACTATGGCTGCTTAACGGGAAAGGTGAGGTGGGGTGATACATAAAACAAGGGTATCAAATTAGCTCAGATACCATTCCATAAACCCAATATGTAATAGACAAGACCTACTCCTTGCTCAGAGAACTGGACTCAACACGCCCTATTCACCGCACAAGAATATATCTGACTAATAATAATCGTAAAACCTATGTATTGATATCTCTCTGTTAGTGTGTCAAGTGGGTGTAAAGTGGCATAAACACAGCAGTGAAAAGCAGCTAAACCCCATTATAAAAATAAATTACTTTGAAACACCCATGAAACAAAGACAGTGAAAGAGAGAGAAATTCTTACACAATGCGTTCAGGGGCTGTGATGCAACCTGGATTGACCATATCTAGACCCACAGCTGGATGAGACATAAGGGTGGACACTCTTGGGGCTGAGAGGTTTGGTGAGGTTGGGTGAGCAAACGCAGACCCTTTAAAGGAATACTGCGTGGTACCCATCGCATGGGTCCCAAATCTCCAGGTTCAAGGGCATCTTCCTACATCAAAAACATGCATGAGAAACCCAGAAGATGGTACACCGTGTGATGGGGAAAGGTTTCTAAAACGCACCTCATTTCTCATCTCCTTGTGCCCGGGTTCGCCATTCCAGCCGCTTTACTAGCAAGCTCCCTACTTGGAGCATCAGCACCTTTAACCTCCTGTTCCGTACAGGTTGCAATTTGTCCTGAGGATAAACGGGAAGACGTGGAACCAACGTGAGACTAGCTCTTGGTGTTGGGAAAGGCACAGGTCACTCTATTTTCCCATCAGAAAGAAGAATTAACCACAGGCTCAGCCTGCCCCCCGGAACCAGAATAGGGCCTGAAGCCATTCTGCGATTTTGCGGCCAGCTCCCATAAAAACGAGTTGTAAAATGGAGGTTCAGGGCACTGCAATTCACAAACCTGCAGAGTTATAAATGATAACTCTCGTCGACAAATATATTGAGGGAAGGCAAAGAAGAGGATTTGAAATCAAGGCAGAATTGCAGGAAACAGATTTCAGGAGGTAGATACGAATCGCCTTTAAAGCACATGAAAAGCGGCAAAACGTTGACAATGATGCCCTTGGCCAAAAAGGGCGTATGCGTTTTTTCCTGAATATATTCAGGAAAAAACGCATACGCCCTTTTTGGCCAACCAAGCAACCTGGAAAGGCAAATCAGCGCTACAAAGAAGTCTCGCTTCCCATCGGTCAAAAGGGCCATGCTGAAAAAAGTGTCAAAACCAGAAATGCAGGACAGGCCATGGAGAAATGGGAGCCTTGCTACACTGATGGGCGGGATGTAAATTGCCAAGAGCCACTCTGGAGAAGTGTCCGGTGAGTCCTGAAACATCTGAAAAACAGAGCTTAGAGAGCATAGGGCACTTCCACTCATGGGGGTATAAATTGGGAAAATTAAAAATCAGCAAGACACAAGCACCCCAAAGTTTAGGGCTGCTCTGTTGACCAGGACCTCCACTTCATTCCACCTTAAATATCCCAGGAAAGAGAAAAATGGATAAAGAAGTTGTGGTCCTTATGTACAATGGAATATCACTCAGCCAGGAAATCAATGTCGTAAGGTTAGTAGCAGCATGATGAGTGGATTTAGGTACGACGATTCTAAGTGAAATAAGTCACACAGAAAAGGACACTTCTCATAAGGTATCACTGATAGAGGGAATGTAAAAACCGTTACACTTGAACTGAATTACAAAACAGAACAGAGTCACACATGCAGAAAACACACTATGGCTGCTTAACGGGAAAGGTGAGGTGGGGTGATACATAAAACAAGGGTATCAAATTAGCTCAGATACCATTCCATAAACCCAATATGTAATAGACAAGACCTACTCCTTGCTCAGAGAACTGGACTCAACACGCCCTATTCACCGCACAAGAATATATCTGACTAATAATAATCGTAAAACCTATGTATTGATATCTCTCTGTTAGTGTGTCAAGTGGGTGTAAAGTGGCATAAACACAGCAGTGAAAAGCAGCTAAACCCCATTATAAAAATAAATTACTTTGAAACACCCATGAAACAAAGACAGTGAAAGAGAGAGAAATTCTTACACAATGCGTTCAGGGGCTGTGATGCAACCTGGAATGACCATATCTAGACCCACAGCTGGATGAGACATAAGGGTGGACACTCTTGGGGATGAGAGGTTTGGTGAGGTTGGGTGAGCAAACGCAGACCCTTTAAAGTAATACTGCGTGGTACCCATCGCATGGGTCCCAAATCTCCAGGTTCAAGGGCATCTTCCTACATCAAAAACATGCATGAGAAACCCAGAAGATGGTACACCGTGTGATGGGGAAAGGTTTCTAAAACGCACCTCATTTCTCATCTCCTTGTGCCCGGGTTCGCCATTCCAGCCGCTTTACTAGCAAGCTCCCTAATTGGAGCATCAGCACCTTTAACCTCCTGTTCCGTACAGGTTGCAATTTGTCCTGAGGATAAACGGGAAGACGTGGAACCAACGAGAGACTAGCTCTTGGTGTTGGGACAGGCACAGGTCACTCTATTTTCCCATCAGAAAGAAGAATTAACCACAGGCTCAGCCTGACCCCCGGAACCAGAACAGAGCCTGAAGCCATTCTGCGATTTTGCGGCCAGCTCCCATAAAAACGAGTTGTAAAATGGAGGTTCAGGGCACTGCAATTCACAAACCTGCAGAGTTATAAATGATAACTCTCGTCCAAAAATATATTGAGGGGAGGCAAAGAAGAGGATTTGAAATCAAGGCAGAATTGCAGGAAACAGATTTCAGGAGGTAGATACGAATCGCCTTTAAAGCACATGAAAAGCGGCAAAACGTTGACAATGATGCCCTTGGCCAAAAAGGGCGTATGCGTTTTTTCCTGAATATATTCAGGAAAAAACGCATACGCCCTTTTTGGCCAACCAAGCAACCTGGAAAGGCAAATCAGCGCTACAAAGAAGTCTCGCTTCCCATCGGTCAAAAGGGCCATGCTGAAAAAAGTGTCAAAACCAGAAATGCAGGACAGGCCATGGAGAAATGGGAGCCTTGCTACACTGATGGGCGGGATGTAAATTGCCAACAGCCACTCTGGAGAAGTGTCCGGTGAGTCCTGAAACATCTGAAAAACACAGCTTAGAGAGCATAGGGCACTTCCACTCATGGGGGTATAAATTGGGAAAATGAAAAATCAGCAAGACACAAGCACCCCAAAGTTTAGGGCTGCTCTGTTGACCAGGACCTCCACTTCATTCCACCTTAAATATCCCAGGAAAGAGAAAAATGGATAAAGAAGTTGTGGTCCTTATGTACAATGGAATATCACTCAGCCAGGAAATCAATGTCGTAAGGTTAGTAGCAGCATGATGAGTGGATTTAGGTACGACGATTCTAAGTGAAATAAGTCACACAGAAAAGGACACTTCTCATAAGGTATCACTGATAGAGGGAATGTAAAAACCGTTACACTTGAACTGAATTACAAAACAGAACAGAGTCACACATGCAGAAAACACACTATGGCTGCTTAACGGGAAAGGTGAGGTGGGGTGATACATAAAACAAGGGTATCAAATTAGCTCAGATACCGTTCCATAAACCCAATATGTAGTAGACAAGACCTACTCCTTGCTCAGAGAACTGGACTCAACACGCCCTATTCACCGCACAAGAATATATCTGACTAGTAATAATCTTAAAACCTATGTATTGATATCTCTCTGTTAGTGTGTCAAGTGGGAGTAAAGCGGCATAAACACAGCCGTGAAAAGCAGCTAAACCCCATTATGAAAATAAATTACTTTGAAAAACCCATGAAACAACGACAGTGAAAGAGATAGAAATTCTTACACAATGAGTTCAGGGGCTGTGATGCAACCTGGATTGACCATATCTAGACGCACAGCTGGATGAGACATAAGGGTGGACACTCTTGGGGCTGAGAGGTTTGGTGAGGTTGGTTGAGCAAACGCAGACCCTTTAAAGTAATACTGCGTGGTACCCATCGCATGGGTCCCAAATCTCCAGGTTCAAGGGCATCTTCCTACATCAAAAACATGCATGAGAAACCCAGAAGATGGTACACCGTGTGATGGGGAAAGGTTTCTAAAACGCACCTCATTTCTCATCTCCTTGTGCCCGGGTTCGCCATTCCAGCCGCTTTACTAGCAAGCTCCCTACTTGGAGCATCAGCACCTTTAACCTCCTGTTCCGTACAGGATGCAATTTGTCCTGAGGATAAACGGGAAGACGTAGAACCAACGAGAGACTAGCTCTTGGTGTTGGGACAGGCACAGGTCACTCTATTTTCCCATCAGAAAGAAGAATTAACCACAGGCTCAGCCTGCCCCCCGGAACCAGAACAGGGCCTGAAGCCATTCTGCGATTTTGCGGCCAGCTCCCATAAAAACGAGTTGTAAAATGGAGGTTCAGGGCACTGCAATTCACAAACCTGCAGAGTTATAAATGATAACTCTCGTCCACAAATATATTGAGGGGAGGCAAAGAAGAGGATTTGAAATCAAGGCAGAATTGCAGGAAACAGATTTCAGGAGGTAGATACGAATCGCCTTTAAAGCACATGAAAAGCGGCAAAACGTTGACAATGATGCCCTTGGCCAAAAAGGGCGTATGCGTTTTTTCCTGAATATATTCAGGAAAAAACGCATACGCCCTTTTTGGCCAACCAAGCAACCTGGAAAGGCAAATCAGCGCTACAAAGAAGTCTCGCTTCCCATCGGTCAAAAGGGCCATGCTGAAAAAAGTGTCAAAACCAGAAATGCAGGACAGGCCATGGAGAAATGGGAGCCTTGCTACACTGATGGGCGGGATGTAAATTGCCAAGAGCCACTCTGGAGAAGTGTCCGGTGAGTCCTGAAACATCTGAAAAACACAGCTTAGAGAGCATAGGGCACTTCCACTCATGGGGGTATAAATTGGGAAAATTAAAAATCAGCAAGACACAAGCACCCCAAAGTTTAGGGCTGCTCTGTTGACCAGGACCTCCACTTCATTCCACCTTAAATATCCCAGGAAAGAGAAAAATGGATAAAGAAGTTGTGGTCCTTATGTACAATGGAATATCACTCAGCCAGGAAATCAATGTCGTAAGGTTAGTAGCAGCATGATGAGTGGATTTAGGTACGACGATTCTAAGTGAAATAAGTCACACAGAAAAGGACACTTCTCATAAGGTATCACTGATAGAGGGAATGTAAATACCATTACACTTGAACTGAATTACAAAAGAGAACAGAGTCACACATGCAGAAAACACACTATGGCTGCTTAACGGGAAAGGTGAGGTGGGGTGATACATAAAACAAGGGTATCAAATTAGCTCAGATACCGTTCCATAAACCCAATATGTAATAGACAAGACCTACTCCTTGCTCAGAGAACTGGACTCAACACGCCCTATTCACCGCACAAGAATATATCTGACTAATAATAATCGTAAAACCTATGTATTGATATCTCTCTGTTAGTGTGTCAAGTGGGTGTAAAGCGGCATAAACACAGCAGTGAAAAGCAGCTAAACCCCATTATAAAAATAAATTACTTTGAAACACCCATGAAACAAAGACAGTGAAAGAGAGAGAAATTCTTACACAATGCGTTCAGGGGCTGTGATGCAACCTGGATTGACCATATCTAGACGCACAGCTGGATGAGACATAAGGGTGGACACTCTTGGGGCTGAGAGGTTTGGTGAGGTTGGGTGAGCAAACACAGACCCTTTAAAGTAATACTGCGTGGTACCCATCGCATGGGTCCCAAATCTCCAGGTTCAAGGGCATCTTCCTACATCAAAAACATGCATGAGAAACCCAGAAGATGGTACACCGTGTGATGGGGAAAGGTTTCTAAAACGCACCTCATTTCTCATCTCCTTGTGCCCGGGTTCGCCATTCCAGCCGCTTTACTAGCAACCTCCCTACTTGGGGCATCAGCACCTTTAACCTCCTGTTCCGTACAGGTTGCAATTTGTCCTGAGGATAAACGGGAAGACGTGGAACCAACGAGAGACTAGCTCTTGGTGTTGGGACAGGCACAGGTCACTCTATTTTCCCATCAGAAAGAAGAATTAACCACAGGCTCAGCCTGACCCCCGGAACCAGAACAGGGCCTGAAGCCATTCTGCGATTTTGCGGCCAGCTCCCATAAAAACGAGTTGTAAAATGGAGGTTCAGGGCACTGCAATTCACAAACCTGCAGAGTTATTAATCATAACTCTCGTCCACAAATATATTGAGGGAAGGCAAAGAAGAGGATTTGAAATCAAGGCAGAATTGCAGGAAACAGATTTCAGGAGGTAGATACGAATCGCCTTTAAAGCACATGAAAAGCGGCAAAACGTTGACAATGATGCCCTTGGCCAAAAAGGGCGTATGCGTTTTTTCCTGAATATATTCAGGAAAAAACGCATACGCCCTTTTTGGCCAACCAAGCAACCTGGAAAGGCAAATCAGCGCTACAAAGAAGTCTCGCTTCCCATCGGTCAAAAGGGCCATGCTGAAAAAAGTGTCAAAACCAGAAATGCAGGACAGGCCATGGAGAAATGGGAGCCTTGCTCCACTGATGGGCGGGATGTAAATTGCCAACAGCCACTCTGGAGAAGTGTCCGGTGAGTCCTGAAACATCTGAAAAACACAGCTTAGAGAGCATAGGGCACTTCCACTCATGGGGGTATAAATTGGGAAAATGAAAAATCAGCAAGACACAAGCACCCCAAAGTTTAGGGCTGCTCTGTTGACCAGGACCTCCACTTCATTCCACCTTAAATATCCCAGGAAAGAGAAAAATGGATAAAGAAGTTGTGGTCCTTATGTACAATGGAATATCACTCAGCCAGGAAATCAATGTCGTAAGGTTAGTAGCAGCATGATGAGTGGATTTAGGTACGACGATTCTAAGTGAAATAAGTCACACAGAAAAGGACACTTCTCATAAGGTATCACTGATAGAGGGAATGTAAAAACCGTTACACTTGAACTGAATTACAAAACAGAACAGAGTCACACATGCAGAAAACACACTATGGCTGCTTAACGGGAAAGGTGAGGTGGGGTGATACATAAAACAAGGGTATCAAATTAGCTCAGATACCGTTCCATAAACCCAATATGTAATAGACAAGACCTACTCCTTGCTCAGAGAACTGGACTCAACACGCCCTATTCACCGCACAAGAATATATCTGACTAATAATAATCGTAAAACCTATGTATTGATATCTCTCTGTTAGTGTGTCAAGTGGGTGTAAAGCGGCATAAACACAGCAGTGAAAAGCAGCTAAACCCCATTATAAAAATAAATTACTTTGAAACAACCATGAAACAAAGACAGTGAAAGAGAGAGAAATTCTTACACAATGCGTTCAGGGGCTGTGATGCAACCTGGATTGACCATATCTAGACGCACAGCTGGATGAGACATAAGGGTGGACACTCTTGGGGCTGAGAGGTTTGGTGAGGTTGGGTGAGCAAACGCAGACCCTTTAAAGTAATACTGCGTGGTACCCATCGCATGGGTCCCAAATCTCCAGGTTCAAGGGCATCTTCCTACATCAAAAACATGCATGAGAAACCCAGAAGATGGTACACCGTGTGATGGGGAAAGGTTTCTAAAACGCACCTCATTTCTCATCTCCTTGTGCCCGGGTTCGCCATTCCAGCCGCTTTACTAGCAAGCTCCCTACTTGGAGCATCAGCACCTTTAACCTCCTGTTCCATGCAGGTTGCAATTTGTCCTGAGGATAAACGGGAAGACGTGGAACCAACGAGAGACTAGCTCTTGGTGTTGGGACAGGCACAGGTCACTCTATTTTCCCATCAGAAAGAAGAATTAACCACAGGCTCAGCCTGCCCCCCGGAACCAGAACAGGGCCTGAAGCCATTCTGCGATTTTGCGGCCAGCTCCCATAAAATCGAGTTATAAAATGGAGGTTCAGGGCACTGCAATTCACAAACCTGCAGAGTTATAAATGATAACTCTCGTCCACAAATATATTGAGGGAAGGCAAAGAAGAGGATTTGAAATCAAGGCAGAATTGCACGAAACAGATTTCAGGAGGTAGATACGAATCGCCTTTAAAGCACATGAAAAGCGGCAAAACGTTGACAATGATGCCCTTGGCCAAAAAGGGCGTATGCGTTTTTTCCTGAATATATTCAGGAAAAAACGCATACGCCCTTTTTGGCCAACCAAGCAACCTGGAAAGGCAAATCAGCGCTACAAAGAAGTCTCGCTTCCCATCGGTCAAAAGGGCCATGCTGAAAAAAGTGTCAAAACCAGAAATGCAGGACAGCTCATGGAGAAATGGCAGCCTTGTTACACTGATGGGCGGGATGTAAACTGCCAAGAGCCACTCCGGAGAAATGTTCGGTGAGTCCTGAAACATCTGAAAAACACAGCTTAGAGAGCATAGGGCACTTCCACTCATGGGGGTATAAATTGGGAAAATTAAAAATCAGCAAAACACAAGCACCCCAAAGTTTAGGGCTGCTCTGTTGACCAGGACCTCCACTTCATTCCACATTAAATATCCCAGGAAAGAGAAAAATGGATAAAGAAGTTGTGGTCCTTATGTACAATGGAATATCACTCAGCCATGAAATCAATGTCGTAAGGTTAGTAGCAGCATGATGAGTGGATTTAGGAACGACGATTCTAAGTGAAATAAGTCACACAGAAAAGGACACTTCTCATAAGGTATCACTGATAGAGGGAATGTAAAAACCGTTACACTTGAACTGAATTACAAAACAGAACAGAGTCACACATGCAGAAAACACACTATGGCTGCTTAACGGGAAAGGTGAGGTGGGGTGATACATAAAACAAGGGTATCAAATTAGCTCAGATACCGTTCCATAAACCCAATATGTAATAGACAAGACCTACTCCTTGCTCAGAGAACTGGACTCAACACGCCCTATTCACCGCACAAGAATATATCTGACTAATAATAATCGTAAAACCTATGTATTGATATCTCTCTGTTAGTGTGTCAAGTGGGTGTAAAGCGGCATAAACACAGCAGTGAAAAGCAGCTAAACCCCATTATAAAAATAAATTACTTTGAAACACCCATGAAACAAAGACAGTGAAAGAGAGAGAAATTCTTACACAATGCGTTCAGGGGCTGTGATGCAACCTGGATTAACCATATCTAGACGCACAGCTGGATGAGACATAAGGGTGGACACTCTTGGGGCTGAGAGGTTTGGTGAGGTTGGGTGAGCAAACGCAAACCCTTTAAAGTAATACTGCGTGGTACCCATCGCATGGGTCCCAAATCTCCAGGTTCAAGGGCATCTTCCTACATCAAAAACATGCATGAGAAACCCAGAAGATGCTACACCGTGTGATGGGGAAAGGTTTCTAAAACGCACCTCATTTCTCATCTCCTTGTGCCCGGGTTCGCCATTCCAGCTGCTTTACTAGCAAGCTCCCTACTTGGAGCATCAGCACCTTTAACCTCCTGTTCCATACAGGTTGCAATTTGTCATTAGGATAAACGGGAAGACGTGGAACCAACGAGAGACTAGCTCTTGGTGTTGGGACAGGCACAGGTCACTCTATTTTCCCATCAGAAAGAAGAATTAACCACAGGCTCTGCCTGCCCCCCGGAACCAGAACAGGGCCTGAAGCCATTCTGCGATTTTGCGGCCATCTCCCATAAAAACGAGTTGTAAAATGGAGGTTCAGGGCACTGCAATTCACAAACCTGCAGAGTTATTAATCATAACTCTCGTCCACAAATATATTGAGGGAAGGCAAAGAAGAGGATTTGAAATCAAGGCAGAATTGCAGGAAACAGATTTCAGGAGGTAGATACGAATCGCATTTAAAGCACATGAAAAGCGGCAAAACGTTGACAATGATGCCCTTGGCCAAAAAGGGCGTATGCGTTTTTTCCTGAATATATTCAGGAAAAAACGCATACGCCCTTTTTGGCCAACCAAGCAACCTGGAAAGGCAAATCAGCGCTACAAAGAAGTCTCGCTTCCCATCGGTCAAAAGGGCCATGCTGAAAAAAGTGTCAAAACCAGAAATGCAGGACAGGCCATGGAGAAATGGGAGCCTTGCTACACTGATGGGCGGGATGTAAATTGCCAAGAGCCACTCTGGAGAAGTGTCCGGTGAGTCCTGAAACATCTGAAAAACACAGCTTAGAGAGCATAGGGCACTTCCACTCATGGGGGTATAAATTGGGAAAATTAAAAATCAGCAAGACACAAGCACCCCAAAGTTTAGGGCTGCTCTGTTGACAAGGACCTCCACTTCATTCCACCTTAAATATCCCAGGAAAGAGAAAAATGGATAAAGAAGTTGTGGTCCTTATGTACAATGGAATATCACTCAGCCAGGAAATCAATGTCGTAAGGTTAGTAGCAGCATGATGAGTGGATTTAGGTACGACGATTCTAAGTGAAATAAGTCACACAGAAAAGGACACTTCTCATAAGGTATCACTGATAGAGGGAATGTAAAAACCGTTACACTTGAACTGAATTACAAAACAGAACAGAGTCACACATGCAGAAAACACACTATGGCTGCTTAACGGGAAAGGTGAGGTGGGGTGATACATAAAACAAGGGTATCAAATTAGCTCAGATACCGTTCCATAAACCCAATATGTAATAGACAAGACCTACTCCTTGCTCAGAGAACTGGACTCAACACGCCCTATTCACCGCACAAGAATATATCTGACTAATAATAATCGTAAAACCTATGTATTGATATCTCTCTGTTAGTGTGTCAAGTGGGTGTAAAGCGGCATAAACACAGCAGTGAAAAGCAGCTAAACCCCATTATAAAAATAAATTACTTTGAAACACCCATGAAACAAAGACAGTGAAAGAGAGAGAAATTCTTACACAATGCGTTCAGGGGCTGTGATGCAACCTGGATTGACCATATCTAGACGCACAGCTGGATGAGACATAAGGGTGGACACTCTTGGGGCTGAGAGGTTTGGTGAGGTTGGGTGAGCAAACGCAGACCCTTTAAAGAAATACTGCGTGGTACCCATCGCATGGGTCCCAAATCTCCAGGTTCAAGGGCATCTTCCTACATCAAAAACATGCATGAGAAACCCAGAAGATGGTACACCGTGTGATGGGGAAAGGTTTCTGAAACGCACCTCATTTCTCATCTCCTTGTGCCCGGGTTCGCCATTCCAGCTGCTTTACTAGCAAGCTCCCTACTTGGAGCATCAGCACCTTTAACCTCCTGTTCCATACAGGTTGCAATTTGTCCTTAGGATAAACGGGAAGAAGTGGAACCAACGAGAGACTAGCTCTTGGTGTTGGGACAGGCACAGGTCACTCTATTTTCCCATCAGAAAGAAGAATTAACCACAGGCTCAGCCTGACCCCCGGAACCAGAACAGGGCCTGAAGCCATTCTGCGATTTTGCGGCCAGCTCCCATAAAAACGAGTTGTAAAATGGAGGTTCAGGGCACTGCAATTCACAAACCTGCAGAGTTATAAATGATAACTCTCGTCCACAAATATATTGAGGGGAGGCAAAGAAGAGGATTTGAAATCAAGGCAGAATTGCAGGAAACAGATTTCAGGAGGTAGATACGAATCGCCTTTAAAGCACATGAAAAGCGGCAAAACGTTGACAATGATGCCCTTGGCCAAAAAGGGCGTATGCGTTTTTTCCTGAATATATTCAGGAAAAAACGCATACGCCCTTTTTGGCCAACCAAGCAACCTGGAAAGGCAAATCAGCGCTACAAAGAAGTCTCGCTTCCCATCGGTCAAAAGGGCCATGCTGAAAAAAGTGTCAAAACCAGAAATGCAGGACAGGCCATGGAGAAATGGGAGCCTTGCTACACTGATGGGCGGGATGTAAATTGCCAAGAGCCACTCTGGAGAAGTGTCCGGTGAGTCCTGAAACATCTGAAAAACACAGCTTAGAAAACATAGGGCACTTCCACTCATGGGGGTATAAATTGGGAAAATTAAAAATCAGCAAGACACAAGCACCCCAAAGTTTAGGGCTGCTCTGTTGACCAGGACCTCCACTTCATTCCACCTTAAATATCCCAGGAAAGAGAAAAATGGATAAAGAAGTTGTGGTCCTTATGTACAATGGAATATCACTCAGCCAGGAAATCAATGTCGTAAGGTTAGTAGCAGCATGATGAGTGGATTTAGGTACGACGATTCTAAGTGAAATAAGTCACACAGAAAAGGACACTTCTCATAAGGTATCACTGATAGAGGGAATGTAAAAACCGTTACACTTGAACTGAATTACAAAACAGAACAGAGTCACACATGCAGAAAACACACTATGGCTGCTTAACGGGAAAGGTGAGGTGGGGTGATACATAAAACAAGGGTATCAAATTAGCTCAGATACCATTCCATAAACCCAATATGTAATAGACAAGACCTACTCCTTGCTCAGAGAACTGGACTCAACACGCCCTATTCACCGCACAAGAATATATCTGACTAATAATAATCGTAAAACCTATGTATTGATATCTCTCTGTTAGTGTGTCAAGTGGGTGTAAAGCGGCATAAACACAGCAGTGAAAAGCAGCTAAACCCCATTATAAAAATAAATTACTTTGAAACACCCATGAAACAAAGACAGTGAAAGAGAGAGAAATTCTTACACAATGCGTTCAGGGGCTGTGATGCAACCTGGATTGACCATATCTAGACCCACAGCTGGATGAGACATAAGGGTGGACACTCTTGGGGCTGAGAGGTTTGGTGAGGTTGGGTGAGCAAACACAGACCTTTTAAAGTAATACTGCGTGGTACCCATCGCATGGGTCCCAAATCTCCGGGTTCAAGGGCATCTTCCTACATCAAAAACATGCATGAGAAACCCAGAAGATGGTACACCGTGTGATGGGGAAAGGTTTCTAAAACGCACCTCATTTCTCATCTCCTTGTGCCCGGGTTCGCCATTCCAGCCGCTTTACTAGCAAGCTCCCTACTTGGGGCATCAGCACCTTTAACCTCCTGTTCCGTACAGGTTGCAATTTGTCCTGAGGATAAACGGGAAGACGTGGAACCAACGAGAGACTAGCTCTTGGTGTTGGGACAGGCACAGGTCACTCTATTTTCCCATCAGAAAGAAGAATTAACCACAGGCTCAGCCTGCCCCCCGGAACCAGAACAGAGCCTGAAGCCATTCTGCGATTTTGCGGCCAGCTCCCATAAAAACGAGTTGTAAAATGGAGGTTCAGGGCACTGCAATTCACAAACCTGCAGAGTTATAAATGATAACTGTCGTCCACAAATATATTGAGGGGAGGCAAAGAAGAGGATTTGAAATCAAGGCAGAATTGCAGGAAACAGATTTCAGGAGGTAGATACGAATCGCCTTTAAAGCACATGAAAAGCGGCAAAACGTTGACAATGATGCCCTTGGCCAAAAAGGGCGTATGCGTTTTTTCCTGAATATATTCAGGAAAAAACGCATACGCCCTTTTTGGCCAACCAAGCAACCTGGAAAGGCAAATCAGCGCTACAAACAAGTCTCGCTTCCCATCGGTCAAAAGGGCCATGCTGAAAAAAGTGTCAAAACCAGAAATGCAGGACAGGCCATGGAGAAATGGGAGCCTTGCTACACTGATGGGCGGGATGTAAATTGCCAAGAGCCACTCTGGAGAAGTGTCCGGTGAGTCCTGAAACATCTGAAAAACACAGCTTAGAGAGCATAGGGCACTTCCACTCATGGGGGTATAAATTGGGAAAATTAAAAATCAGCAAGACACAAGCACCCCAAAGTTTAGGGCTGCTCTGTTGACCAGGACCTCCACTTCATTCCACCTTAAATATCCCAGGAAAGAGAAAAATGGATAAAGAAGTTGTGGTCCTTATGTACAATGGAATATCACTCAGCCAGGAAATCAATGTCGTAAGGTTAGTAGCAGCATGATGAGTGGATTTAGGTACGACGATTCTAAGTGAAATAAGTCACACAGAAAAGGACACTTCTCATAAGGTATCACTGATAGAGGGAATGTAAAAACCGTTACACTTGAACTGAATTACAAAACAGAACAGAGTCACACATGCAGAAAACACACTATGGCTGCTTAACGGGAAAGGTGAGGTGGGGTGATACATAAAACAAGGGTATCAAATTAGCTCAGATACCATTCCATAAACCCAATATGTAATAGACAAGACCTACTCCTTGCTCAGAGAACTGGACTCAACACGCCCTATTCACCGCACAAGAATATATCTGACTAATAATAATCGTAAAACCTATGTATTGATATCTCTCTGTTAGTGTGTCAAGTGGGTGTAAAGTGGCATAAACACAGCAGTGAAAAGCAGCTAAACCCCATTATAAAAATAAATTACTTTGAAACACCCATGAAACAAAGACAGTGAAAGAGAGAGAAATTCTTACACAATGCGTTCAGGGGCTGTGATGCAACCTGGATTGACCATATCTAGACCCACAGCTGGATGAGACATAAGGGTGGACACTCTTGGGGCTGAGAGGTTTGGTGAGGTTGGGTGAGCAAACGCAGACCCTTTAAAGGAATACTGCGTGGTACCCATCGCATGGGTCCCAAATCTCCAGGTTCAAGGGCATCTTCCTACATCAAAAACATGCATGAGAAACCCAGAAGATGGTACACCGTGTGATGGGGAAAGGTTTCTAAAACGCACCTCATTTCTCATCTCCTTGTGCCCGGGTTCGCCATTCCAGCCGCTTTACTAGCAAGCTCCCTACTTGGAGCATCAGCACCTTTAACCTCCTGTTCCGTACAGGTTGCAATTTGTCCTGAGGATAAACGGGAAGACGTGGAACCAACGTGAGACTAGCTCTTGGTGTTGGGAAAGGCACAGGTCACTCTATTTTCCCATCAGAAAGAAGAATTAACCACAGGCTCAGCCTGCCCCCCGGAACCAGAATAGGGCCTGAAGCCATTCTGCGATTTTGCGGCCAGCTCCCATAAAAACGAGTTGTAAAATGGAGGTTCAGGGCACTGCAATTCACAAACCTGCAGAGTTATAAATGATAACTCTCGTCGACAAATATATTGAGGGAAGGCAAAGAAGAGGATTTGAAATCAAGGCAGAATTGCAGGAAACAGATTTCAGGAGGTAGATACGAATCGCCTTTAAAGCACATGAAAAGCGGCAAAACGTTGACAATGATGCCCTTGGCCAAAAAGGGCGTATGCGTTTTTTCCTGAATATATTCAGGAAAAAACGCATACGCCCTTTTTGGCCAACCAAGCAACCTGGAAAGGCAAATCAGCGCTACAAAGAAGTCTCGCTTCCCATCGGTCAAAAGGGCCATGCTGAAAAAAGTGTCAAAACCAGAAATGCAGGACAGGCCATGGAGAAATGGGAGCCTTGCTACACTGATGGGCGGGATGTAAATTGCCAAGAGCCACTCTGGAGAAGTGTCCGGTGAGTCCTGAAACATCTGAAAAACAGAGCTTAGAGAGCATAGGGCACTTCCACTCATGGGGGTATAAATTGGGAAAATTAAAAATCAGCAAGACACAAGCACCCCAAAGTTTAGGGCTGCTCTGTTGACCAGGACCTCCACTTCATTCCACCTTAAATATCCCAGGAAAGAGAAAAATGGATAAAGAAGTTGTGGTCCTTATGTACAATGGAATATCACTCAGCCAGGAAATCAATGTCGTAAGGTTAGTAGCAGCATGATGAGTGGATTTAGGTACGACGATTCTAAGTGAAATAAGTCACACAGAAAAGGACACTTCTCATAAGGTATCACTGATAGAGGGAATGTAAAAACCGTTACACTTGAACTGAATTACAAAACAGAACAGAGTCACACATGCAGAAAACACACTATGGCTGCTTAACGGGAAAGGTGAGGTGGGGTGATACATAAAACAAGGGTATCAAATTAGCTCAGATACCATTCCATAAACCCAATATGTAATAGACAAGACCTACTCCTTGCTCAGAGAACTGGACTCAACACGCCCTATTCACCGCACAAGAATATATCTGACTAATAATAATCGTAAAACCTATGTATTGATATCTCTCTGTTAGTGTGTCAAGTGGGTGTAAAGCGGCATAAACACAGCAGTGAAAAGCAGCTAAACCCCATTATAAAAATAAATTACTTTGAAACACCCATGAAACAAAGACAGTGAAAGAGAGAGAAATTCTTACACAATGCGTTCAGGGGCTGTGATGCAACCTGGATTGACCATATCTAGACCCACAGCTGGATGAGACATAAGGGTGGACACTCTTGGGGCTGAGAGGTTTGGTGAGGTTGGGTGAGCAAACACAGACCTTTTAAAGTAATACTGCGTGGTACCCATCGCATGGGTCCCAAATCTCCGGGTTCAAGGGCATCTTCCTACATCAAAAACATGCATGAGAAACCCAGAAGATGGTACACCGTGTGATGGGGAAAGGTTTCTAAAACGCACCTCATTTCTCATCTCCTTGTGCCCGGGTTCGCCATTCCAGCCGCTTTACTAGCAAGCTCCCTACTTGGGGCATCAGCACCTTTAACCTCCTGTTCCGTACAGGTTGCAATTTGTCCTGAGGATAAACGGGAAGACGTGGAACCAACGAGAGACTAGCTCTTGGTGTTGGGACAGGCACAGGTCACTGTATTTTCCCATCAGAAAGAAGAATTAACCACAGGCTCAGCCTGCCCCCCGGAACCAGAACAGAGCCTGAAGCCATTCTGCGATTTTGCGGCCAGCTCCCATAAAAACGAGTTGTAAAATGGAGGTTCAGGGCACTGCAATTCACAAACCTGCAGAGTTATAAATGATAACTGTCGTCCACAAATATATTGAGGGGAGGCAAAGAAGAGGATTTGAAATCAAGGCAGAATTGCAGGAAACAGATTTCAGGAGGTAGATACGAATCGCCTTTAAAGCACATGAAAAGCGGCAAAACGTTGACAATGATGCCCTTGGCCAAAAAGGGCGTATGCGTTTTTTCCTGAATATATTCAGGAAAAAACGCATACGCCCTTTTTGGCCAACCAAGCAACCTGGAAAGGCAAATCAGCGCTACAAAGAAGTCTCGCTTCCCATCGGTCAAAAGGGCCATGCTGAAAAAAGTGTCAAAACCAGAAATGCAGGACAGGCCATGGAGAAATGGGAGCCTTGCTACACTGATGGGCGGGATGTAAATTGCCAAGAGCCACTCTGGAGAAGTGTCCGGTGAGTCCTGAAACATCTGAAAAACACAGCTTAGAGAGCATAGGGCACTTCCACTCATGGGGGTATAAATTGGGAAAATTAAAAATCAGCAAGACACAAGCACCCCAAAGTTGAGGGCTGCTCTGTTGACCAGGACCTCCACTTCATTCCACCTTAAATATCCCAGGAAAGAGAAAAATGGATAAAGAAGTTGTGGTCCTTATGTACAATGGAATATCACTCAGCCAGGAAATCAATGTCGTAAGGTTAGTAGCAGCATGATGAGTGGATTTAGGTACGACGATTCTAAGTGAAATAAGTCACACAGAAAAGGACACTTCTCATAAGGTATCACTGATAGAGGGAATGTAAAAACCGTTACACTTGAACTGAATTACAAAACAGAACAGAGTCACACATGCAGAAAACACACTATGGCTGCTTAACGGGAAAGGTGAGGTGGGGTGATACATAAAACAAGGGTATCAAATTAGCTCAGATACCATTCCATAAACCCAATATGTAATAGACAAGACCTACTCCTTGCTCAGAGAACTGGACTCAACACGCCCTATTCACCGCACAAGAATATATCTGACTAATAATAATCGTAAAACCTATGTATTGATATCTCTCTGTTAGTGTGTCAAGTGGGTGTAAAGTGGCATAAACACAGCAGTGAAAAGCAGCTAAACCCCATTATAAAAATAAATTACTTTGAAACACCCATGAAACAAAGACAGTGAAAGAGAGAGAAATTCTTACACAATGCGTTCAGGGGCTGTGATGCAACCTGGATTGACCATATCTAGACCCACAGCTGGATGAGACATAAGGGTGGACACTCTTGGGGCTGAGAGGTTTGGTGAGGTTGGGTGAGCAAACGCAGACCCTTTAAAGGAATACTGCGTGGTACCCATCGCATGGGTCCCAAATCTCCAGGTTCAAGGGCATCTTCCTACATCAAAAACATGCATGAGAAACCCAGAAGATGGTACACCGTGTGATGGGGAAAGGTTTCTAAAACGCACCTCATTTCTCATCTCCTTGTGCCCGGGTTCGCCATTCCAGCCGCTTTACTAGCAAGCTCCCTACTTGGAGCATCAGCACCTTTAACCTCCTGTTCCGTACAGGTTGCAATTTGTCCTGAGGATAAACGGGAAGACGTGGAACCAACGTGAGACTAGCTCTTGGTGTTGGGAAAGGCACAGGTCACTCTATTTTCCCATCAGAAAGAAGAATTAACCACAGGCTCAGCCTGCCCCCCGGAACCAGAATAGGGCCTGAAGCCATTCTGCGATTTTGCGGCCAGCTCCCATAAAAACGAGTTGTAAAATGGAGGTTCAGGGCACTGCAATTCACAAACCTGCAGAGTTATAAATGATAACTCTCGTCGACAAATATATTGAGGGAAGGCAAAGAAGAGGATTTGAAATCAAGGCAGAATTGCAGGAAACAGATTTCAGGAGGTAGATACGAATCGCCTTTAAAGCACATGAAAAGCGGCAAAACGTTGACAATGATGCCCTTGGCCAAAAAGGGCGTATGCGTTTTTTCCTGAATATATTCAGGAAAAAACGCATACGCCCTTTTTGGCCAACCAAGCAACCTGGAAAGGCAAATCAGCGCTACAAAGAAGTCTCGCTTCCCATCGGTCAAAAGGGCCATGCTGAAAAAAGTGTCAAAACCAGAAATGCAGGACAGGCCATGGAGAAATGGGAGCCTTGCTACACTGATGGGCGGGATGTAAATTGCCAAGAGCCACTCTGGAGAAGTGTCCGGTGAGTCCTGAAACATCTGAAAAACAGAGCTTAGAGAGCATAGGGCACTTCCACTCATGGGGGTATAAATTGGGAAAATTAAAAATCAGCAAGACACAAGCACCCCAAAGTTTAGGGCTGCTCTGTTGACCAGGACCTCCACTTCATTCCACCTTAAATATCCCAGGAAAGAGAAAAATGGATAAAGAAGTTGTGGTCCTTATGTACAATGGAATATCACTCAGCCAGGAAATCAATGTCGTAAGGTTAGTAGCAGCATGATGAGTGGATTTAGGTACGACGATTCTAAGTGAAATAAGTCACACAGAAAAGGACACTTCTCATAAGGTATCACTGATAGAGGGAATGTAAAAACCGTTACACTTGAACTGAATTACAAAACAGAACAGAGTCACACATGCAGAAAACACACTATGGCTGCTTAACGGGAAAGGTGAGGTGGGGTGATACATAAAACAAGGGTATCAAATTAGCTCAGATACCATTCCATAAACCCAATATGTAATAGACAAGACCTACTCCTTGCTCAGAGAACTGGACTCAACACGCCCTATTCACCGCACAAGAATATATCTGACTAATAATAATCGTAAAACCTATGTATTGATATCTCTCTGTTAGTGTGTCAAGTGGGTGTAAAGCGGCATAAACACAGCAGTGAAAAGCAGCTAAACCCCATTATAAAAATAAATTACTTTGAAACACCCATGAAACAAAGACAGTGAAAGAGAGAGAAATTCTTACACAATGCGTTCAGGGGCTGTGATGCAACCTGGATTGACCATATCTAGACCCACAGCTGGATGAGACATAAGGGTGGACACTCTTGGGGCTGAGAGGTTTGGTGAGGTTGGGTGAGCAAACACAGACCTTTTAAAGTAATACTGCGTGGTACCCATCGCATGGGTCCCAAATCTCCGGGTTCAAGGGCATCTTCCTACATCAAAAACATGCATGAGAAACCCAGAAGATGGTACACCGTGTGATGGGGAAAGGTTTCTAAAACGCACCTCATTTCTCATCTCCTTGTGCCCGGGTTCGCCATTCCAGCCGCTTTACTAGCAAGCTCCCTACTTGGGGCATCAGCACCTTTAACCTCCTGTTCCGTACAGGTTGCAATTTGTCCTGAGGATAAACGGGAAGACGTGGAACCAACGAGAGACTAGCTCTTGGTGTTGGGACAGGCACAGGTCACTCTATTTTCCCATCAGAAAGAAGAATTAACCACAGGCTCAGCCTGCCCCCCGGAACCAGAACAGAGCCTGAAGCCATTCTGCGATTTTGCGGCCAGCTCCCATAAAAACGAGTTGTAAAATGGAGGTTCAGGGCACTGCAATTCACAAACCTGCAGAGTTATAAATGATAACTGTCGTCCACAAATATATTGAGGGGAGGCAAAGAAGAGGATTTGAAATCAAGGCAGAATTGCAGGAAACAGATTTCAGGAGGTAGATACGAATCGCCTTTAAAGCACATGAAAAGCGGCAAAACGTTGACAATGATGCCCTTGGCCAAAAAGGGCGTATGCGTTTTTTCCTGAATATATTCAGGAAAAAACGCATACGCCCTTTTTGGCCAACCAAGCAACCTGGAAAGGCAAATCAGCGCTACAAAGAAGTCTCGCTTCCCATCGGTCAAAAGGGCCATGCTGAAAAAAGTGTCAAAACCAGAAATGCAGGACAGGCCATGGAGAAATGGGAGCCTTGCTACACTGATGGGCGGGATGTAAATTGCCAAGAGCCACTCTGGAGAAGTGTCCGGTGAGTCCTGAAACATCTGAAAAACACAGCTTAGAGAGCATAGGGCACTTCCACTCATGGGGGTATAAATTGGGAAAATTAAAAATCAGCAAGACACAAGCACCCCAAAGTTGAGGGCTGCTCTGTTGACCAGGACCTCCACTTCATTCCACCTTAAATATCCCAGGAAAGAGAAAAATGGATAAAGAAGTTGTGGTCCTTATGTACAATGGAATATCACTCAGCCAGGAAATCAATGTCGTAAGGTTAGTAGCAGCATGATGAGTGGATTTAGGTACGACGATTCTAAGTGAAATAAGTCACACAGAAAAGGACACTTCTCATAAGGTATCACTGATAGAGGGAATGTAAAAACCGTTACACTTGAACTGAATTACAAAACAGAACAGAGTCACACATGCAGAAAACACACTATGGCTGCTTAACGGGAAAGGTGAGGTGGGGTGATACATAAAACAAGGGTATCAAATTAGCTCAGATACCATTCCATAAACCCAATATGTAATAGACAAGACCTACTCCTTGCTCAGAGAACTGGACTCAACACGCCCTATTCACCGCACAAGAATATATCTGACTAATAATAATCGTAAAACCTATGTATTGATATCTCTCTGTTAGTGTGTCAAGTGGGTGTAAAGTGGCATAAACACAGCAGTGAAAAGCAGCTAAACCCCATTATAAAAATAAATTACTTTGAAACACCCATGAAACAAAGACAGTGAAAGAGAGAGAAATTCTTACACAATGCGTTCAGGGGCTGTGATGCAACCTGGATTGACCATATCTAGACCCACAGCTGGATGAGACATAAGGGTGGACACTCTTGGGGCTGAGAGGTTTGGTGAGGTTGGGTGAGCAAACGCAGACCCTTTAAAGGAATACTGCGTGGTACCCATCGCATGGGTCCCAAATCTCCAGGTTCAAGGGCATCTTCCTACATCAAAAACATGCATGAGAAACCCAGAAGATGGTACACCGTGTGATGGGGAAAGGTTTCTAAAACGCACCTCATTTCTCATCTCCTTGTGCCCGGGTTCGCCATTCCAGCCGCTTTACTAGCAAGCTCCCTACTTGGAGCATCAGCACCTTTAACCTCCTGTTCCGTACAGGTTGCAATTTGTCCTGAGGATAAACGGGAAGACGTGGAACCAACGTGAGACTAGCTCTTGGTGTTGGGAAAGGCACAGGTCACTCTATTTTCCCATCAGAAAGAAGAATTAACCACAGGCTCAGCCTGCCCCCCGGAACCAGAATAGGGCCTGAAGCCATTCTGCGATTTTGCGGCCAGCTCCCATAAAAACGAGTTGTAAAATGGAGGTTCAGGGCACTGCAATTCACAAACCTGCAGAGTTATAAATGATAACTCTCGTCGACAAATATATTGAGGGAAGGCAAAGAAGAGGATTTGAAATCAAGGCAGAATTGCAGGAAACAGATTTCAGGAGGTAGATACGAATCGCCTTTAAAGCACATGAAAAGCGGCAAAACGTTGACAATGATGCCCTTGGCCAAAAAGGGCGTATGCGTTTTTTCCTGAATATATTCAGGAAAAAACGCATACGCCCTTTTTGGCCAACCAAGCAACCTGGAAAGGCAAATCAGCGCTACAAAGAAGTCTCGCTTCCCATCGGTCAAAAGGGCCATGCTGAAAAAAGTGTCAAAACCAGAAATGCAGGACAGGCCATGGAGAAATGGGAGCCTTGCTACACTGATGGGCGGGATGTAAATTGCCAAGAGCCACTCTGGAGAAGTGTCCGGTGAGTCCTGAAACATCTGAAAAACACAGCTTAGAGAGCATAGGGCACTTCCACTCATGGGGGTATAAATTGGGAAAATTAAAAATCAGCAAGACACAAGCACCCCAAAGTTTAGGGCTGCTCTGTTGACCAGGACCTCCACTTCATTCCACCTTAAATATCCCAGGAAAGAGAAAAATGGATAAAGAAGTTGTGGTCCTTATGTACAATGGAATATCACTCAGCCAGGAAATCAATGTCGTAAGGTTAGTAGCAGCATGATGAGTGGATTTAGGTACGACGATTCTAAGTGAAATAAGTCACACAGAAAAGGACACTTCTCATAAGGTATCACTGATAGAGGGAATGTAAAAACCGTTACACTTGAACTGAATTACAAAACAGAACAGAGTCACACATGCAGAAAACACACTATGGCTGCTTAACGGGAAAGGTGAGGTGGGGTGATACATAAAACAAGGGTATCAAATTAGCTCAGATACCATTCCATAAACCCAATATGTAATAGACAAGACCTACTCCTTGCTCAGAGAACTGGACTCAACACGCCCTATTCACCGCACAAGAATATATCTGACTAATAATAATCGTAAAACCTATGTATTGATATCTCTCTGTTAGTGTGTCAAGTGGGTGTAAAGTGGCATAAACACAGCAGTGAAAAGCAGCTAAACCCCATTATAAAAATAAATTACTTTGAAACACCCATGAAACAAAGACAGTGAAAGAGAGAGAAATTCTTACACAATGCGTTCAGGGGCTGTGATGCAACCTGGAATGACCATATCTAGACCCACAGCTGGATGAGACATAAGGGTGGACACTCTTGGGGATGAGAGGTTTGGTGAGGTTGGGTGAGCAAACGCAGACCCTTTAAAGTAATACTGCGTGGTACCCATCGCATGGGTCCCAAATCTCCAGGTTCAAGGGCATCTTCCTACATCAAAAACATGCATGAGAAACCCAGAAGATGGTACACCGTGTGATGGGGAAAGGTTTCTAAAACGCACCTCATTTCTCATCTCCTTGTGCCCGGGTTCGCCATTCCAGCCGCTTTACTAGCAAGCTCCCTAATTGGAGCATCAGCACCTTTAACCTCCTGTTCCGTACAGGTTGCAATTTGTCCTGAGGATAAACGGGAAGACGTGGAACCAACGAGAGACTAGCTCTTGGTGTTGGGACAGGCACAGGTCACTCTATTTTCCCATCAGAAAGAAGAATTAACCACAGGCTCAGCCTGACCCCCGGAACCAGAACAGAGCCTGAAGCCATTCTGCGATTTTGCGGCCAGCTCCCATAAAAACGAGTTGTAAAATGGAGGTTCAGGGCACTGCAATTCACAAACCTGCAGAGTTATAAATGATAACTCTCGTCCAAAAATATATTGAGGGGAGGCAAAGAAGAGGATTTGAAATCAAGGCAGAATTGCAGGAAACAGATTTCAGGAGGTAGATACGAATCGCCTTTAAAGCACATGAAAAGCGGCAAAACGTTGACAATGATGCCCTTGGCCAAAAAGGGCGTATGCGTTTTTTCCTGAATATATTCAGGAAAAAACGCATACGCCCTTTTTGGCCAACCAAGCAACCTGGAAAGGCAAATCAGCGCTACAAAGAAGTCTCGCTTCCCATCGGTCAAAAGGGCCATGCTGAAAAAAGTGTCAAAACCAGAAATGCAGGACAGGCCATGGAGAAATGGGAGCCTTGCTACACTGATGGGCGGGATGTAAATTGCCAACAGCCACTCTGGAGAAGTGTCCGGTGAGTCCTGAAACATCTGAAAAACACAGCTTAGAGAGCATAGGGCACTTCCACTCATGGGGGTATAAATTGGGAAAATGAAAAATCAGCAAGACACAAGCACCCCAAAGTTTAGGGCTGCTCTGTTGACCAGGACCTCCACTTCATTCCACCTTAAATATCCCAGGAAAGAGAAAAATGGATAAAGAAGTTGTGGTCCTTATGTACAATGGAATATCACTCAGCCAGGAAATCAATGTCGTAAGGTTAGTAGCAGCATGATGAGTGGATTTAGGTACGACGATTCTAAGTGAAATAAGTCACACAGAAAAGGACACTTCTCATAAGGTATCACTGATAGAGGGAATGTAAAAACCGTTACACTTGAACTGAATTACAAAACAGAACAGAGTCACACATGCAGAAAACACACTATGGCTGCTTAACGGGAAAGGTGAGGTGGGGTGATACATAAAACAAGGGTATCAAATTAGCTCAGATACCGTTCCATAAACCCAATATGTAGTAGACAAGACCTACTCCTTGCTCAGAGAACTGGACTCAACACGCCCTATTCACCGCACAAGAATATATCTGACTAGTAATAATCTTAAAACCTATGTATTGATATCTCTCTGTTAGTGTGTCAAGTGGGTGTAAAGCGGCATAAACACAGCCGTGAAAAGCAGCTAAACCCCATTATGAAAATAAATTACTTTGAAAAACCCATGAAACAACGACAGTGAAAGAGATAGAAATTCTTACACAATGAGTTCAGGGGCTGTGATGCAACCTGGATTGACCATATCTAGACGCACAGCTGGATGAGACATAAGGGTGGACACTCTTGGGGCTGAGAGGTTTGGTGAGGTTGGTTGAGCAAACGCAGACCCTTTAAAGTAATACTGCGTGGTACCCATCGCATGGGTCCCAAATCTCCAGGTTCAAGGGCATCTTCCTACATCAAAAACATGCATGAGAAACCCAGAAGATGGTACACCGTGTGATGGGGAAAGGTTTCTAAAACGCACCTCATTTCTCATCTCCTTGTGCCCGGGTTCGCCATTCCAGCCGCTTTACTAGCAAGCTCCCTACTTGGAGCATCAGCACCTTTAACCTCCTGTTCCGTACAGGATGCAATTTGTCCTGAGGATAAACGGGAAGACGTAGAACCAACGAGAGACTAGCTCTTGGTGTTGGGACAGGCACAGGTCACTCTATTTTCCCATCAGAAAGAAGAATTAACCACAGGCTCAGCCTGCCCCCCGGAACCAGAACAGGGCCTGAAGCCATTCTGCGATTTTGCGGCCAGCTCCCATAAAAACGAGTTGTAAAATGGAGGTTCAGGGCACTGCAATTCACAAACCTGCAGAGTTATAAATGATAACTCTCGTCCACAAATATATTGAGGGGAGGCAAAGAAGAGGATTTGAAATCAAGGCAGAATTGCAGGAAACAGATTTCAGGAGGTAGATACGAATCGCCTTTAAAGCACATGAAAAGCGGCAAAACGTTGACAATGATGCCCTTGGCCAAAAAGGGCGTATGCGTTTTTTCCTGAATATATTCAGGAAAAAACGCATACGCCCTTTTTGGCCAACCAAGCAACCTGGAAAGGCAAATCAGCGCTACAAAGAAGTCTCGCTTCCCATCGGTCAAAAGGGCCATGCTGAAAAAAGTGTCAAAACCAGAAATGCAGGACAGGCCATGGAGAAATGGGAGCCTTGCTACACTGATGGGCGGGATGTAAATTGCCAAGAGCCACTCTGGAGAAGTGTCCGGTGAGTCCTGAAACATCTGAAAAACACAGCTTAGAGAGCATAGGGCACTTCCACTCATGGGGGTATAAATTGGGAAAATTAAAAATCAGCAAGACACAAGCACCCCAAAGTTTAGGGCTGCTCTGTTGACCAGGACCTCCACTTCATTCCACCTTAAATATCCCAGGAAAGAGAAAAATGGATAAAGAAGTTGTGGTCCTTATGTACAATGGAATACCACTCAGCCAGGAAATCAATGTCGTAAGGTTAGTAGCAGCATGATGAGTGGATTTAGGTACGACGATTCTAAGTGAAATAAGTCACACAGAAAAGGACACTTCTCATAAGGTATCACTGATAGAGGGAATGTAAAAACCGTTACACTTGAACTGAATTACAAAACAGAACAGAGTCACACATGCAGAAAACACACTATGGCTGCTTAACGGGAAAGGTGAGGTGGGTTGATACATAAAACAAGGGTATCAAATTAGCTCAGATACCATTCCATAAACCCAATATGTAATAGACAAGACCTACTCCTTGCTCAGAGAACTGGACTCAACACGCCCTATTCACCGCACAAGAATATATCTGACTAATAATAATCGTAAAACCTATGTATTGATATCTCTCTGTTAGTGTGTCAAGTGGGTGTAAAGCGGCATAAACACAGCAGTGAAAAGCAGCTAAACCCCATTATAAAAATAAATTACTTTGAAACACCCATGAAACAAAGACAGTGAAAGAGAGAGAAATTCTTACACAATGCGTTCAGGGGCTGTGATGCAACCTGGATTGACCATATCTAGACGCACAGCTGGATGAGACATAAGGGTGGACACTCTTGGGGCTGAGAGGTTTGGTGAGGTTGGGTGAGCAAACACAGACCTTTTAAAGTAATACTGCGTGGTACCCATCGCATGGGTCCCAAATCTCCGGGTTCAAGGGCATCTTCCTACATCAAAAACATGCATGAGAAACCCAGAAGATGGTACACCGTGTGATGGGGAAAGGTTTCTAAAACGCACCTCATTTCTCATCTCCTTGTGCCCGGGTTCGCCATTCCAGCCGCTTTACTAGCAAGCTCCCTACTTGGGGCATCAGCACCTTTAACCTCCTGTTCCGTACAGGTTGCAATTTGTCCTGAGGATAAACGGGAAGACGTGGAACCAACGAGAGACTAGCTCTTGGTGTTGGGACAGGCACAGGTCACTCTATTTTCCCATCAGAAAGAAGAATTAACCACAGGCTCAGCCTGACCCCCGGAACCAGAACAGAGCCTGAAGCCATTCTGCGATTTTGCGGCCAGCTCCCATAAAAACGAGTTGTAAAATGGAGGTTCAGGGCACTGCAATTCACAAACCTGCAGAGTTATAAATGATAACTGTCGTCCACAAATATATTGAGGGGAGGCAAAGAAGAGGATTTGAAATCAAGGCAGAATTGCAGGAAACAGATTTCAGGAGGTAGATACGAATCGCCTTTAAAGCACATGAAAAGCGGCAAAACGTTGACAATGATGCCCTTGGCCAAAAAGGGCGTATGCGTTTTTTCCTGAATATATTCAGGAAAAAACGCATACGCCCTTTTTGGCCAACCAAGCAGCCTGGAAAGGCAAATCAGCGCTACAAAGAAGTCTCGCTTCCCATCGGTCAAAAGGGCCATGCTGAAAAAAGTGTCAAAACCAGAAATGCAGGACAGGCCATGGAGAAATGGGAGCCTTGCTACACTGATGGGCGGGATGTAAATTGCCAAGAGCCACTCTGGAGAAGTGTCCGGTGAGTCCTGAAACATCTGAAAAACAGAGCTTAGAGAGCATAGGGCACTTCCACTCATGGGGGTATAAATTGGGAAAATTAAAAATCAGCAAGACACAAGCACCCCAAAGTTTAGGGCTGCTCTGTTGACCAGGACCTCCACTTCATTCCACCTTAAATATCCCAGGAAAGAGAAAAATGGATAAAGAAGTTGTGGTCCTTATGTACAATGGAATATCACTCAGCCAGGAAATCAATGTCGTAAGGTTAGTAGCAGCATGATGAGTGGATTTAGGTACGACGATTCTAAGTGAAATAAGTCACACAGAAAAGGACACTTCTCATAAGGTATCACTGATAGAGGGAATGTAAAAACCGTTACACTTGAACTGAATTACAAAACAGAACAGAGTCACACATGCAGAAAACACACTATGGCTGCTTAACGGGAAAGGTGAGGTGGGGTGATACATAAAACAAGGGTATCAAATTAGCTCAGATACCATTCCATAAACCCAATATGTAATAGACAAGACCTACTCCTTGCTCAGAGAACTGGACTCAACACGCCCTATTCACCGCACAAGAATATATCTGACTAATAATAATCGTAAAACCTATGTATTGATATCTCTCTGTTAGTGTGTCAAGTGGGTGTAAAGTGGCATAAACACAGCAGTGAAAAGCAGCTAAACCCCATTATAAAAATAAATTACTTTGAAACACCCATGAAACAAAGACAGTGAAAGAGAGAGAAATTCTTACACAATGCGTTCAGGGGCTGTGATGCAACCTGGATTGACCATATCTAGACCCACAGCTGGATGAGACATAAGGGTGGACACTCTTGGGGCTGAGAGGTTTGGTGAGGTTGGGTGAGCAAACGCAGACCCTTTAAAGTAATACTGCGTGGTACCCATCGCATGGGTCCCAAATCTCCAGGTTCAAGGGCATCTTCCTACATCAAAAACATGCATGAGAAACCCAGAAGATGGTACATCGTGTGATGGGGAAAGGTTTCTAAAACGCACCTCATTTCTCATCTCCTTGTGCCCGGGTTCGCCATTCCAGCCGCTTTACTAGCAAGCTCCCTACTTAGAGCATCAGCACCTTTAACCTCCTGTTCCGTACAGGTTGCAATTTGTCCTGAGGATAAACGGGAAGACGTGGAACCAACGTGAGACTAGCTCTTGGTGTTGGGAAAGGCACAGGTCACTCTATTTTCCCATCAGAAAGAAGAATTAACCACAGGCTCAGCCTGCCCCCCGGAACCAGAATAGGGCCTGAAGCCATTCTGCGATTTTGCGGCCAGCTCCCATAAAAACGAGTTGTAAAATGGAGGTTCAGGGCACTGCAATTCACAAACCTGCAGAGTTATAAATGATAACTCTCGTCGACAAGTATATTGAGGGAAGGCAAAGAAGAGGATTTGAAATCAAGGCAGAATTGCAGGAAACAGATTTCAGGAGGTAGATACGAATCGCCTTTAAAGCACATGAAAAGCGGCAAAACGTTGACAATGATGCCCTTGGCCAAAAAGGGCGTATGCGTTTTTTCCTGAATATATTCAGGAAAAAACGCATACGCCCTTTTTGGCCAACCAAGCAACCTGGAAAGGCAAATCAGCACTACAAAGAAGTCTCGCTTCCCATCGGTCAAAAGGGCCATGCTGAAAAAAGTGTCAAAACCAGAAATGCAGGACAGGCCATGGAGAAATGGGAGCCTTGCTACACTGATGGGCGGGATGTAAATTGCCAAGAGCCACTCTGGAGAAGTGTCCGGTGAGTCCTGAAACATCTGAAAAACACAGCTTAGAGAGCATAGGGCACTTCCACTCATGGGGGTATAAATTGGGAAAATGAAAAATCAGCAAGACACAAGCACCCCAAAGTTGAGGGCTGCTCTGTTGACCAGGACCTCCACTTCATTCCACCTTAAATATCCCAGGAAAGAGAAAAATGGATAAAGAAGTTGTGGTCCTTATGTACAATGGAATATCACTCAGCCAGGAAATCAATGTCGTAAGGTTAGTAGCAGCATGATGAGTGGATTTAGGTACGACGATTCTAAGTGAAATAAGTCACACAGAAAAGGACACTTCTCATAAGGTATCACTGATAGAGGGAATGTAAAAACCGTTACACTTGAACTGAATTACAAAACAGAACAGAGTCACACATGCAGAAAACACACTATGGCTGCTTAACGGGAAAGGTGAGGTGGGGTGATACATAAAACAAGGGTATCAAATTAGCTCAGATACCATTCCATAAACCCAATATGTAATAGACAAGACCTACTCCTTGCTCAGAGAACTGGACTCAACACGCCCTATTCACCGCACAAGAATATATCTGACTAATAATAATCGTAAAACCTATGTATTGATATCTCTCTGTTAGTGTGTCAAGTGGGTGTAAAGTGGCATAAACACAGCAGTGAAAAGCAGCTAAACCCCATTATAAAAATAAATTACTTTGAAACACCCATGAAACAAAGACAGTGAAAGAGAGAGAAATTCTTACACAATGCGTTCAGGGGCTGTGATGCAACCTGGATTGACCATATCTAGACCCACAGCTGGATGAGACATAAGGGTGGACACTCTTGGGGCTGAGAGGTTTGGTGAGGTTGGGTGAGCAAACGCAGACCCTTTAAAGGAATACTGCGTGGTACCCATCGCATGGGTCCCAAATCTCCAGGTTCAAGGGCATCTTCCTACATCAAAAACATGCATGAGAAACCCAGAAGATGGTACACCGTGTGATGGGGAAAGGTTTCTAAAACGCACCTCATTTCTCATCTCCTTGTGCCCGGGTTCGCCATTCCAGCCGCTTTACTAGCAAGCTCCCTACTTGGAGCATCAGCACCTTTAACCTCCTGTTCCGTACAGGTTGCAATTTGTCCTGAGGATAAACGGGAAGACGTGGAACCAACGTGAGACTAGCTCTTGGTGTTGGGAAAGGCACAGGTCACTCTATTTTCCCATCAGAAAGAAGAATTAACCACAGGCTCAGCCTGCCCCCCGGAACCAGAATAGGGCCTGAAGCCATTCTGCGATTTTGCGGCCAGCTCCCATAAAAACGAGTTGTAAAATGGAGGTTCAGGGCACTGCAATTCACAAACCTGCAGAGTTATAAATGATAACTCTCGTCGACAAATATATTGAGGGAAGGCAAAGAAGAGGATTTGAAATCAAGGCAGAATTGCAGGAAACAGATTTCAGGAGGTAGATACGAATCGCCTTTAAAGCACATGAAAAGCGGCAAAACGTTGACAATGATGCCCTTGGCCAAAAAGGGCGTATGCGTTTTTTCCTGAATATATTCAGGAAAAAACGCATACGCCCTTTTTGGCCAACCAAGCAACCTGGAAAGGCAAATCAGCGCTACAAAGAAGTCTCGCTTCCCATCGGTCAAAAGGGCCATGCTGAAAAAAGTGTCAAAACCAGAAATGCAGGACAGGCCATGGAGAAATGGGAGCCTTGCTACACTGATGGGCGGGATGTAAATTGCCAAGAGCCACTCTGGAGAAGTGTCCGGTGAGTCCTGAAACATCTGAAAAACAGAGCTTAGAGAGCATAGGGCACTTCCACTCATGGGGGTATAAATTGGGAAAATTAAAAATCAGCAAGACACAAGCACCCCAAAGTTTAGGGCTGCTCTGTTGACCAGGACCTCCACTTCATTCCACCTTAAATATCCCAGGAAAGAGAAAAATGGATAAAGAAGTTGTGGTCCTTATGTACAATGGAATATCACTCAGCCAGGAAATCAATGTCGTAAGGTTAGTAGCAGCATGATGAGTGGATTTAGGTACGACGATTCTAAGTGAAATAAGTCACACAGAAAAGGACACTTCTCATAAGGTATCACTGATAGAGGGAATGTAAAAACCGTTACACTTGAACTGAATTACAAAACAGAACAGAGTCACACATGCAGAAAACACACTATGGCTGCTTAACGGGAAAGGTGAGGTGGGGTGATACATAAAACAAGGGTATCAAATTAGCTCAGATACCATTCCATAAACCCAATATGTAATAGACAAGACCTACTCCTTGCTCAGAGAACTGGACTCAACACGCCCTATTCACCGCACAAGAATATATCTGACTAATAATAATCGTAAAACCTATGTATTGATATCTCTCTGTTAGTGTGTCAAGTGGGTGTAAAGTGGCATAAACACAGCAGTGAAAAGCAGCTAAACCCCATTATAAAAATAAATTACTTTGAAACACCCATGAAACAAAGACAGTGAAAGAGAGAGAAATTCTTACACAATGCGTTCAGGGGCTGTGATGCAACCTGGAATGACCATATCTAGACCCACAGCTGGATGAGACATAAGGGTGGACACTCTTGGGGATGAGAGGTTTGGTGAGGTTGGGTGAGCAAACGCAGACCCTTTAAAGTAATACTGCGTGGTACCCATCGCATGGGTCCCAAATCTCCAGGTTCAAGGGCATCTTCCTACATCAAAAACATGCATGAGAAACCCAGAAGATGGTACACCGTGTGATGGGGAAAGGTTTCTAAAACGCACCTCATTTCTCATCTCCTTGTGCCCGGGTTCGCCATTCCAGCCGCTTTACTAGCAAGCTCCCTAATTGGAGCATCAGCACCTTTAACCTCCTGTTCCGTACAGGTTGCAATTTGTCCTGAGGATAAACGGGAAGACGTGGAACCAACGAGAGACTAGCTCTTGGTGTTGGGACAGGCACAGGTCACTCTATTTTCCCATCAGAAAGAAGAATTAACCACAGGCTCAGCCTGACCCCCGGAACCAGAACAGAGCCTGAAGCCATTCTGCGATTTTGCGGCCAGCTCCCATAAAAACGAGTTGTAAAATGGAGGTTCAGGGCACTGCAATTCACAAACCTGCAGAGTTATAAATGATAACTCTCGTCCAAAAATATATTGAGGGGAGGCAAAGAAGAGGATTTGAAATCAAGGCAGAATTGCAGGAAACAGATTTCAGGAGGTAGATACGAATCGCCTTTAAAGCACATGAAAAGCGGCAAAACGTTGACAATGATGCCCTTGGCCAAAAAGGGCGTATGCGTTTTTTCCTGAATATATTCAGGAAAAAACGCATACGCCCTTTTTGGCCAACCAAGCAACCTGGAAAGGCAAATCAGCGCTACAAAGAAGTCTCGCTTCCCATCGGTCAAAAGGGCCATGCTGAAAAAAGTGTCAAAACCAGAAATGCAGGACAGGCCATGGAGAAATGGGAGCCTTGCTACACTGATGGGCGGGATGTAAATTGCCAACAGCCACTCTGGAGAAGTGTCCGGTGAGTCCTGAAACATCTGAAAAACACAGCTTAGAGAGCATAGGGCACTTCCACTCATGGGGGTATAAATTGGGAAAATGAAAAATCAGCAAGACACAAGCACCCCAAAGTTTAGGGCTGCTCTGTTGACCAGGACCTCCACTTCATTCCACCTTAAATATCCCAGGAAAGAGAAAAATGGATAAAGAAGTTGTGGTCCTTATGTACAATGGAATATCACTCAGCCAGGAAATCAATGTCGTAAGGTTAGTAGCAGCATGATGAGTGGATTTAGGTACGACGATTCTAAGTGAAATAAGTCACACAGAAAAGGACACTTCTCATAAGGTATCACTGATAGAGGGAATGTAAAAACCGTTACACTTGAACTGAATTACAAAACAGAACAGAGTCACACATGCAGAAAACACACTATGGCTGCTTAACGGGAAAGGTGAGGTGGGGTGATACATAAAACAAGGGTATCAAATTAGCTCAGATACCGTTCCATAAACCCAATATGTAGTAGACAAGACCTACTCCTTGCTCAGAGAACTGGACTCAACACGCCCTATTCACCGCACAAGAATATATCTGACTAGTAATAATCTTAAAACCTATGTATTGATATCTCTCTGTTAGTGTGTCAAGTGGGTGTAAAGCGGCATAAACACAGCCGTGAAAAGCAGCTAAACCCCATTATGAAAATAAATTACTTTGAAAAACCCATGAAACAACGACAGTGAAAGAGATAGAAATTCTTACACAATGAGTTCAGGGGCTGTGATGCAACCTGGATTGACCATATCTAGACGCACAGCTGGATGAGACATAAGGGTGGACACTCTTGGGGCTGAGAGGTTTGGTGAGGTTGGTTGAGCAAACGCAGACCCTTTAAAGTAATACTGCGTGGTACCCATCGCATGGGTCCCAAATCTCCAGGTTCAAGGGCATCTTCCTACATCAAAAACATGCATGAGAAACCCAGAAGATGGTACACCGTGTGATGGGGAAAGGTTTCTAAAACGCACCTCATTTCTCATCTCCTTGTGCCCGGGTTCGCCATTCCAGCCGCTTTACTAGCAAGCTCCCTACTTGGAGCATCAGCACCTTTAACCTCCTGTTCCGTACAGGATGCAATTTGTCCTGAGGATAAACGGGAAGACGTAGAACCAACGAGAGACTAGCTCTTGGTGTTGGGACAGGCACAGGTCACTCTATTTTCCCATCAGAAAGAAGAATTAACCACAGGCTCAGCCTGCCCCCCGGAACCAGAACAGGGCCTGAAGCCATTCTGCGATTTTGCGGCCAGCTCCCATAAAAACGAGTTGTAAAATGGAGGTTCAGGGCACTGCAATTCACAAACCTGCAGAGTTATAAATGATAACTCTCGTCCACAAATATATTGAGGGGAGGCAAAGAAGAGGATTTGAAATCAAGGCAGAATTGCAGGAAACAGATTTCAGGAGGTAGATACGAATCGCCTTTAAAGCACATGAAAAGCGGCAAAACGTTGACAATGATGCCCTTGGCCAAAAAGGGCGTATGCGTTTTTTCCTGAATATATTCAGGAAAAAACGCATACGCCCTTTTTGGCCAACCAAGCAACCTGGAAAGGCAAATCAGCGCTACAAAGAAGTCTCGCTTCCCATCGGTCAAAAGGGCCATGCTGAAAAAAGTGTCAAAACCAGAAATGCAGGACAGGCCATGGAGAAATGGGAGCCTTGCTACACTGATGGGCGGGATGTAAATTGCCAAGAGCCACTCTGGAGAAGTGTCCGGTGAGTCCTGAAACATCTGAAAAACACAGCTTAGAGAGCATAGGGCACTTCCACTCATGGGGGTATAAATTGGGAAAATTAAAAATCAGCAAGACACAAGCACCCCAAAGTTTAGGGCTGCTCTGTTGACCAGGACCTCCACTTCATTCCACCTTAAATATCCCAGGAAAGAGAAAAATGGATAAAGAAGTTGTGGTCCTTATGTACAATGGAATATCACTCAGCCAGGAAATCAATGTCGTAAGGTTAGTAGCAGCATGATGAGTGGATTTAGGTACGACGATTCTAAGTGAAATAAGTCACACAGAAAAGGACACTTCTCATAAGGTATCACTGATAGAGGGAATGTAAATACCATTACACTTGAACTGAATTACAAAAGAGAACAGAGTCACACATGCAGAAAACACACTATGGCTGCTTAACGGGAAAGGTGAGGTGGGGTGATACATAAAACAAGGGTATCAAATTAGCTCAGATACCGTTCCATAAACCCAATATGTAATAGACAAGACCTACTCCTTGCTCAGAGAACTGGACTCAACACGCCCTATTCACCGCACAAGAATATATCTGACTAATAATAATCGTAAAACCTATGTATTGATATCTCTCTGTTAGTGTGTCAAGTGGGTGTAAAGCGGCATAAACACAGCAGTGAAAAGCAGCTAAACCCCATTATAAAAATAAATTACTTTGAAACACCCATGAAACAAAGACAGTGAAAGAGAGAGAAATTCTTACACAATGCGTTCAGGAGCTGTGATGCAATCTGGATTGACCATATCTAGACCCACAGCTGGATGAGACATAAGGGTGGATACTCTTGGGGATGAGAGGTTTGGTGAGGTTGGGTGAGCAAACGCAGACCCTTTAAAGTAATACTGCGTGGTACCCATCGCATGGGTCCCAAATCTCCAGGTTCAAGGGCATCTTCCTACATCAAAAACATGCATGAGAAACCCAGAAGATGGTACACCGTGTGATGGGGAAAGGTTTCTAAAACGCACCTCATTTCTCATCTCCTTGTGCCCGGGTTCGCCATTCCAGCCGCTTTACTAGCAAGCTCCCTACTTGGGGCATCAGCACCTTTAACCTCCTGTTCCGTACAGGTTGCAATTTGTCCTGAGGATAAACGGGAAGACGTGGAACCAACGAGAGACTAGCTCTTGGTGTTGGGACAGGCACAGGTCACTCTATTTTCCCATCAGAAAGAAGAATTAACCACAGGCTCAGCCTGCCCCCCGGAACCAGAACAGGGCCTGAAGCCATTCTGCGATTTTGCGGCCAGCTCCCATAAAAACGAGTTGTAAAATGGAGGTTCAGGGCACTGCAATTCACAAACATGCAGAGTTATAAATGATAACTCTCGTCCACAAATATATTGAGGGAAGGCAAAGAAGAGGATTTGAAATCAAGGCAGAATTGCAGGAAACAGATTTCAGGAGGTAGATACGAATCGCCTTTAAAGCACATGAAAAGCGGCAAAACGTTGACAATGATGCCCTTGGCCAAAAAGGGCGTATGCGTTTTTTCCTGAATATATTCAGGAAAAAACGCATACGCCCTTTTTGGCCAACCAAGCAACCTGGAAAGGCAAATCAGCGCTACAAACAAGTCTCGCTTCCCATCGGTCAAAAGGGCCATGCTGAAAAAAGTGTCAAAACCAGAAATGCAGGACAGGCCATGGAGAAATGGGAGCCTTGCTACACTGATGGGCGGGATGTAAATTGCCAAGAGCCACTCTGGAGAAGTGTCCGGTGAGTCCTGAAACATCTGAAAAACACAGCTTAGAGAGCATAGGGCACTTCCACTCATGAGGGTATAAATTGGGAAAATTAAAAATCAGCAAGACACAAGCACCCCAAAGTTTAGGGCTGTTCTGTTGACCAGGACCTCCACTTCATTCCACCTTAAATATCCCAGGAAAGAAAAAAATGGATAAAGAAGTTGTGGTCCTTATGTACAATGGAATATCACTCAGCCAGGAAATCAATGTCGTAAGGTTAGTAGCAGCATGATGAGTGGATTTAGGTACGACGATTCTAAGTGAAATAAGTCACACAGAAAAGGACACTTCTCATAAGGTATCACTGATAGAGGGAATGTAAAAACCGTTACACTTGAACTGAATTACAAAACAGAACAGAGTCACACATGCAGAAAACACACTATGGCTGCTTAACGGGAAAGGTGAGGTGGGTTGATACATAAAACAAGGGTATCAAATTAGCTCAGATACCATTCCATAAACCCAATATGTAATAGACAAGACCTACTCCTTGCTCAGAGAACTGGACTCAACACGCCCTATTCACCGCACAAGAATATATCTGACTAATAATAATCGTAAAACCTATGTATTGATATCTCTCTGTTAGTGTGTCAAGTGGGTGTAAAGCGGCATAAACACAGCAGTGAAAAGCAGCTAAACCCCATTATAAAAATAAATTACTTTGAAACACCCATGAAACAAAGACAGTGAAAGAGAGAGAAATTCTTACACAATGCGTTCAGGGGCTGTGATGCAACCTGGATTGACCATATCTAGACGCACAGCTGGATGAGACATAAGGGTGGACACTCTTGGGGCTGAGAGGTTTGGTGAGGTTGGGTGAGCAAACACAGACCTTTTAAAGTAATACTGCGTGGTACCCATCGCATGGGTCCCAAATCTCCGGGTTCAAGGGCATCTTCCTACATCAAAAACATGCATGAGAAACCCAGAAGATGGTACACCGTGTGATGGGGAAAGGTTTCTAAAACGCACCTCATTTCTCATCTCCTTGTGCCCGGGTTCGCCATTCCAGCCGCTTTACTAGCAAGCTCCCTACTTGGGGCATCAGCACCTTTAACCTCCTGTTCCGTACAGGTTGCAATTTGTCCTGAGGATAAACGGGAAGACGTGGAACCAACGAGAGACTAGCTCTTGGTGTTGGGACAGGCACAGGTCACTCTATTTTCCCATCAGAAAGAAGAATTAACCACAGGCTCAGCCTGACCCCCGGAACCAGAACAGAGCCTGAAGCCATTCTGCGATTTTGCGGCCAGCTCCCATAAAAACGAGTTGTAAAATGGAGGTTCAGGGCACTGCAATTCACAAACCTGCAGAGTTATAAATGATAACTGTCGTCCACAAATATATTGAGGGGAGGCAAAGAAGAGGATTTGAAATCAAGGCAGAATTGCAGGAAACAGATTTCAGGAGGTAGATACGAATCGCCTTTAAAGCACATGAAAAGCGGCAAAACGTTGACAATGATGCCCTTGGCCAAAAAGGGCGTATGCGTTTTTTCCTGAATATATTCAGGAAAAAACGCATACGCCCTTTTTGGCCAACCAAGCAGCCTGGAAAGGCAAATCAGCGCTACAAAGAAGTCTCGCTTCCCATCGGTCAAAAGGGCCATGCTGAAAAAAGTGTCAAAACCAGAAATGCAGGACAGGCCATGGAGAAATGGGAGCCTTGCTACACTGATGGGCGGGATGTAAATTGCCAAGAGCCACTCTGGAGAAGTGTCCGGTGAGTCCTGAAACATCTGAAAAACAGAGCTTAGAGAGCATAGGGCACTTCCACTCATGGGGGTATAAATTGGGAAAATTAAAAATCAGCAAGACACAAGCACCCCAAAGTTGAGGGCTGCTCTGTTGACCAGGACCTCCACTTCATTCCACCTTAAATATCCCAGGAAAGAGAAAAATGGATAAAGAAGTTGTGGTCCTTATGTACAATGGAATATCACTCAGCCAGGAAATCAATGTCGTAAGGTTAGTAGCAGCATGATGAGTGGATTTAGGTACGACGATTCTAAGTGAAATAAGTCACACAGAAAAGGACACTTCTCATAAGGTATCACTGATAGAGGGAATGTAAAAACCGTTACACTTGAACTGAATTACAAAACAGAACAGAGTCACACATGCAGAAAACACACTATGGCTGCTTAACGGGAAAGGTGAGGTGGGGTGATACATAAAACAAGGGTATCAAATTAGCTCAGATACCATTCCATAAACCCAATATGTAATAGACAAGACCTACTCCTTGCTCAGAGAACTGGACTCAACACGCCCTATTCACCGCACAAGAATATATCTGACTAATAATAATCGTAAAACCTATGTATTGATATCTCTCTGTTAGTGTGTCAAGTGGGTGTAAAGTGGCATAAACACAGCAGTGAAAAGCAGCTAAACCCCATTATAAAAATAAATTACTTTGAAACACCCATGAAACAAAGACAGTGAAAGAGAGAGAAATTCTTACACAATGCGTTCAGGGGCTGTGATGCAACCTGGATTGACCATATCTAGACCCACAGCTGGATGAGACATAAGGGTGGACACTCTTGGGGCTGAGAGGTTTGGTGAGGTTGGGTGAGCAAACGCAGACCCTTTAAAGTAATACTGCGTGGTACCCATCGCATGGGTCCCAAATCTCCAGGTTCAAGGGCATCTTCCTACATCAAAAACATGCATGAGAAACCCAGAAGATGGTACATCGTGTGATGGGGAAAGGTTTCTAAAACGCACCTCATTTCTCATCTCCTTGTGCCCGGGTTCGCCATTCCAGCCGCTTTACTAGCAAGCTCCCTACTTAGAGCATCAGCACCTTTAACCTCCTGTTCCGTACAGGTTGCAATTTGTCCTGAGGATAAACGGGAAGACGTGGAACCAACGTGAGACTAGCTCTTGGTGTTGGGAAAGGCACAGGTCACTCTATTTTCCCATCAGAAAGAAGAATTAACCACAGGCTCAGCCTGCCCCCCGGAACCAGAATAGGGCCTGAAGCCATTCTGCGATTTTGCGGCCAGCTCCCATAAAAACGAGTTGTAAAATGGAGGTTCAGGGCACTGCAATTCACAAACCTGCAGAGTTATAAATGATAACTCTCGTCGACAAGTATATTGAGGGAAGGCAAAGAAGAGGATTTGAAATCAAGGCAGAATTGCAGGAAACAGATTTCAGGAGGTAGATACGAATCGCCTTTAAAGCACATGAAAAGCGGCAAAACGTTGACAATGATGCCCTTGGCCAAAAAGGGCGTATGCGTTTTTTCCTGAATATATTCAGGAAAAAACGCATACGCCCTTTTTGGCCAACCAAGCAACCTGGAAAGGCAAATCAGCACTACAAAGAAGTCTCGCTTCCCATCGGTCAAAAGGGCCATGCTGAAAAAAGTGTCAAAACCAGAAATGCAGGACAGGCCATGGAGAAATGGGAGCCTTGCTACACTGATGGGCGGGATGTAAATTGCCAAGAGCCACTCTGGAGAAGTGTCCGGTGAGTCCTGAAACATCTGAAAAACACAGCTTAGAGAGCATAGGGCACTTCCACTCATGGGGGTATAAATTGGGAAAATGAAAAATCAGCAAGACACAAGCACCCCAAAGTTTAGGGCTGCTCTGTTGACCAGGACCTCCACTTCATTCCACCTTAAATATCCCAGGAAAGAGAAAAATGGATAAAGAAGTTGTGGTCCTTATGTACAATGGAATATCACTCAGCCAGGAAATCAATGTCGTAAGGTTAGTAGCAGCATGATGAGTGGATTTAGGTACGACGATTCTAAGTGAAATAAGTCACACAGAAAAGGACACTTCTCATAAGGTATCACTGATAGAGGGAATGTAAAAACCGTTACACTTGAACTGAATTACAAAACAGAACAGAGTCACACATGCAGAAAACACACTATGGCTGCTTAACGGGAAAGGTGAGGTGGGGTGATACATAAAACAAGGGTATCAAATTAGCTCAGATACCGTTCCATAAACCCAATATGTAGTAGACAAGACCTACTCCTTGCTCAGAGAACTGGACTCAACACGCCCTATTCACCGCACAAGAATATATCTGACTAGTAATAATCTTAAAACCTATGTATTGATATCTCTCTGTTAGTGTGTCAAGTGGGTGTAAAGCGGCATAAACACAGCCGTGAAAAGCAGCTAAACCCCATTATGAAAATAAATTACTTTGAAAAACCCATGAAACAACGACAGTGAAAGAGATAGAAATTCTTACACAATGAGTTCAGGGGCTGTGATGCAACCTGGATTGACCATATCTAGACGCACAGCTGGATGAGACATAAGGGTGGACACTCTTGGGGCTGAGAGGTTTGGTGAGGTTGGTTGAGCAAACGCAGACCCTTTAAAGTAATACTGCGTGGTACCCATCGCATGGGTCCCAAATCTCCAGGTTCAAGGGCATCTTCCTACATCAAAAACATGCATGAGAAACCCAGAAGATGGTACACCGTGTGATGGGGAAAGGTTTCTAAAACGCACCTCATTTCTCATCTCCTTGTGCCCGGGTTCGCCATTCCAGCCGCTTTACTAGCAAGCTCCCTACTTGGAGCATCAGCACCTTTAACCTCCTGTTCCGTACAGGATGCAATTTGTCCTGAGGATAAACGGGAAGACGTAGAACCAACGAGAGACTAGCTCTTGGTGTTGGGACAGGCACAGGTCACTCTATTTTCCCATCAGAAAGAAGAATTAACCACAGGCTCAGCCTGCCCCCCGGAACCAGAACAGGGCCTGAAGCCATTCTGCGATTTTGCGGCCAGCTCCCATAAAAACGAGTTGTAAAATGGAGGTTCAGGGCACTGCAATTCACAAACCTGCAGAGTTATAAATGATAACTCTCGTCCACAAATATATTGAGGGGAGGCAAAGAAGAGGATTTGAAATCAAGGCAGAATTGCAGGAAACAGATTTCAGGAGGTAGATACGAATCGCCTTTAAAGCACATGAAAAGCGGCAAAACGTTGACAATGATGCCCTTGGCCAAAAAGGGCGTATGCGTTTTTTCCTGAATATATTCAGGAAAAAACGCATACGCCCTTTTTGGCCAACCAAGCAACCTGGAAAGGCAAATCAGCGCTACAAAGAAGTCTCGCTTCCCATCGGTCAAAAGGGCCATGCTGAAAAAAGTGTCAAAACCAGAAATGCAGGACAGGCCATGGAGAAATGGGAGCCTTGCTACACTGATGGGCGGGATGTAAATTGCCAAGAGCCACTCTGGAGAAGTGTCCGGTGAGTCCTGAAACATCTGCAAAACACAGCTTAGAGAGCATAGGGCACTTCCACTCATGGGGGTATAAATTGGGAAAATTAAAAATCAGCAAGACACAAGCACCCCAAAGTTTAGGGCTGCTCTGTTGACCAGGACCTCCACTTCATTCCACCTTAAATATCCCAGGAAAGAGAAAAATGGATAAAGAAGTTGTGGTCCTTATGTACAATGGAATATCACTCAGCCAGGAAATCAATGTCGTAAGGTTAGTAGCAGCATGATGAGTGGATTTAGGTACGACGATTCTAAGTGAAATAAGTCACACAGAAAAGGACACTTCTCATAAGGTATCACTGATAGAGGGAATGTAAATACCATTACACTTGAACTGAATTACAAAAGAGAACAGAGTCACACATGCAGGAAACACACTATGGCTGCTTAACGGGAAAGGTGAGGTGGGGTGATACATAAAACAAGGGTATCAAATTAGCTCAGATACCGTTCCATAAACCCAATATATAATAGACAAGACCTACTCCTTGCTCAGAGAACTGGACTCAACACGCCCTATTCACCGCACAAGAATATATCTGACTAATAATAATCGTAAAACCTATGTATTGATATCTCTCTGTTAGTGTGTCAAGTGGGTGTAAAGCGGCATAAACACAGCAGTGAAAAGCAGCTAAACCCCATTATAAAAATAAATTACTTTGAAACAACCATGAAACAAAGACAGTGAAAGAGAGAGAAATTCTTACACAATGCGTTCAGGGGCTGTGATGCAACCTGGATTGACCATATGTAGACGCACAGCTGGATGAGACATAAGGGTGGACACTCTTGGGGCTGAGAGGTTTGGTGAGGTTGGGTGAGCAAACGCAGACCCTTTAAAGGAATACTGCGTGGTACCCATCGCATGGGTCCCAAATCTCCAGGTTCAAGGGCATCTTCCTACATCAAAAACATGCATGAGAAACCCAGAAGATGGTACACCGTGTGATGGGGAAAGGTTTCTAAAACGCACCTCATTTCTCATCTCCTTGTGCCCGGGTTCGCCATTCCAGCCGCTTTACTAGCAAGCTCCCTACTTGGAGCATCAGCACCTTTAACCTCCTGTTCCGTACAGGTTGCAATTTGTCCTGAGGATAAACGAGAAGACGTGGAACCAACGAGAGACTAGCTCTTGGTGTTGGGACAGGCACAGGTCACTCTATTTTCCCATCAGAAAGAAGAATTAACCACAGGCTCAGCCTGCCCCCCGGAACCAGAACAGGGCCTGAAGCCATTCTGCGATTTTGCGGCCAGCTCCCATAAAAACGAGTTGTAAAATGGAGGTTCAGGGCACTGCAATTCACAAACCTGCAGAGTTATAAATGATAACTCTCGTCCACAAATATATTGAGGGGAGGCAAAGAAGAGGATTTGAAATCAAGGCAGAATTGCAGGAAACAGATTTCAGGAGGTAGATACGAATCGCCTTTAAAGCACATGAAAAGCGGCAAAACGTTGACAATGATGCCCTTGGCCAAAAAGGGCGTATGCGTTTTTTCCTGAATATATTCAGGAAAAAACGCATACGCCCTTTTTGGCCAACCAAGCAACCTGGAAAGGCAAATCAGCGCTACAAAGAAGTCTCGCTTCCCATCGGTCAAAAGGGCCATGCTGAAAAAAGTGTCAAAACCAGAAATGCAGGACAGGCCATGGAGAAATGGGAGCCTTGCTACACTGATGGGCGGGATGTAAATTGCCAAGAGTCACTCTGGGGAAGTGTCCGGTGAGTCCTGAAACATCTGAAAAACACAGCTTAGAGAGCATAGGGCACTTCCACTCATGGGGGTATAAATTGGGAAAATTAAAAATCAGCAAGACACAAGCACCCCAAAGTTTAGGGCTGCTCTGTTGACCAGGACCTCCACTTCATTCCACCTTAAATATCCCAGGAAAGAGAAAAATGGATAAAGAAGTTGTGGTCCTTATGTACAATGGAATATCACTCAGCCAGGAAATCAATGTCGTAAGGTTAGTAGCAGCATGATGAGTGGATTTAGGTACGACGATTCTAAGTGAAATAAGTCACACAGAAAAGGACACTTCTCATAAGGTATCACTGATAGAGGGAATGTAAATACCATTACACTTGAACTGAATTACAAAAGAGAACAGAGTCACACATGCAGAAAACACACTATGGCTGCTTAACGGGAAAGGTGAGGTGGGGTGATACATAAAACAAGGGTATCAAATTAGCTCAGATACCGTTCCATAAACCCAATATGTAATAGACAAGACCTACTCCTTGCTCAGAGAACTGGACTCAAAACGCCCTATTCACCGCACAAGAATATATCTGACTAGTAATAATCTTAAAACCTATGTATTGATATCTCTCTGTTAGTGTGTCAAGTGGGTGTAAAGCGGCATAAACACAGCAGTGAAAAGCAGCTAAACCCCATTATAAAAATAAATTACTTTGAAACACCCATGAAACAAAGACAGTGAAAGAGAGAGAAATTCTTACACAATGCGTTCAGGGGCTGTGATGCAACCTGGATTGACCATATCTAGACCCACAGCTGGATGAGACATAAGGGTGGATACTCTTGGGTATGAGAGGTTTGGTGAGGTTGGGTGAGCAAACGCAGACCCTTTAAAGTAATACTGCGTGGTACCCATCGCATGGGTCCCAAATCTCCAGGTTCAAGGGCATCTTCCTACATCAAAAACATGCATGAGAAACCCAGAAGATGGTACACCGTGTGATGGGGAAAGGTTTCTAAAACGCACCTCATTTCTCATCTCCTTGTGCCCGGGTTCGCCATTCCAGCCGCTTTACTAGCAAGCTCCCTACTTGGGGCATCAGCACCTTTAACCTCCTGTTCCGTACAGGTTGCAATTTGTCCTGAGGATAAACGGGAAGACGTGGAACCAACGAGAGACTAGCTCTTGGTGTTGGGACAGGCACAGGTCACTCTATTTTCCCATCAGAAAGAAGAATTAACCACAGGCTCAGCCTGCCCCCCGGAACCAGAACAGGGCCTGAAGCCATTCTGCGATTTTGCGGCCAGCTCCCATAAAAACGAGTTGTAAAATGGAGGTTCAGGGCACTGCAATTCACAAACATGCAGAGTTATAAATGATAACTCTCGTCCACAAATATATTGAGGGAAGGCAAAGAAGAGGATTTGAAATCAAGGCAGAATTGCAGGAAACAGATTTCAGGAGGTAGATACGAATCGCCTTTAAAGCACATGAAAAGCGGCAAAACGTTGACAATGATGCCCTTGGCCAAAAAGGGCGTATGCGTTTTTTCCTGAATATATTCAGGAAAAAACGCATACGCCCTTTTTGGCCAACCAAGCAACCTGGAAAGGCAAATCAGCGCTACAAACAAGTCTCGCTTCCCATCGGTCAAAAGGGCCATGCTGAAAAAAGTGTCAAAACCAGAAATGCAGGACAGGCCATGGAGAAATGGGAGCCTTGCTACACTGATGGGCGGGATGTAAATTGCCAAGAGCCACTCTGGAGAAGTGTCCGGTGAGTCCTGAAACATCTGAAAAACACAGCTTAGAGAGCATAGGGCACTTCCACTCATGGGGGTATAAATTGGGAAAATTAAAAATCAGCAAGACACAAGCACCCCAAAGTTTAGGGCTGCTCTGTTGACCAGGACCTCCACTTCATTCCACCTTAAATATCCCAGGAAAGAGAAAAATGGATAAAGAAGTTGTGGTCCTTATGTACAATGGAATATCACTCAGCCAGGAAATCAATGTCGTAAGGTTAGTAGCAGCATGATGAGTGGATTTAGGTACGACGATTCTAAGTGAAATAAGTCACACAGAAAAGGACACTTCTCATAAGGTATCACTGATAGAGGGAATGTAAATACCATTACACTTGAACTGAATTACAAAAGAGAACAGAGTCACACATGCAGAAAACACACTATGGCTGCTTAACGGGAAAGGTGAGGTGGGGTGATACATAAAACAAGGGTATCAAATTAGCTCAGATACCGTTCCATAAACCCAATATATAATAGACAAGACCTACTCCTTGCTTAGAGAACTGGACTCAACACGCCCTATTCACCGCACAAGAATATATCTGACTAATAATAATCGTAAAACCTATGTATTGATATCTCTCTGTTAGTGTGTCAAGTGGGTGTAAAGCGGCATAAACACAGCAGTGAAAAGCAGCTAAACCCCATTATAAAAATAAATTACTTTGAAACAACCATGAAACAAAGACAGTGAAAGAGAGAGAAATTCTTACACAATGCGTTCAGGGGCTGTGATGCAACCTGGATTGACCATATGTAGACGCACAGCTGGATGAGACATAAGGGTGGACACTCTTGGGGCTGAGAGGTTTGGTGAGGTTGGGTGAGCAAACGCAGACCCTTTAAAGGAATACTGCGTGGTACCCATCGCATGGGTCCCAAATCTCCAGGTTCAAGGGCATCTTCCTACATCAAAAACATGCATGAGAAACCCAGAAGATGGTACACCGTGTGATGGGGAAAGGTTTCTAAAACGCACCTCATTTCTCATCTCCTTGTGCCCGGGTTCGCCATTCCAGCCGCTTTACTAGCAAGCTCCCTACTTGGAGCATCAGCACCTTTAACCTCCTGTTCCGTACAGGTTGCAATTTGTCCTGAGGATAAACGAGAAGACGTGGAACCAACGAGAGACTAGCTCTTGGTGTTGGGACAGGCACAGGTCACTCTATTTTCCCATCAGAAAGAAGAATTAACCACAGGCTCAGCCTGCCCCCCGGAACCAGAACAGGGCCTGAAGCCATTCTGCGATTTTGCGGCCAGCTCCCATAAAAACGAGTTGTAAAATGGAGGTTCAGGGCACTGCAATTCACAAACCTGCAGAGTTATAAATGATAACTCTCGTCCACAAATATATTGAGGGAAGGCAAAGAAGAGGATTTGAAATCAAGGCAGAATTGCAGGAAACAGATTTCAGGAGGTAGATACGAATCGCCTTTAAAGCACATGAAAAGCGGCAAAACGTTGACAATGATGCCCTTGGCCAAAAAGGGCGTATGCGTTTTTTCCTGAATATATTCAGGAAAAAACGCATACGCCCTTTTTGGCCAACCAAGCAACCTGGAAAGGCAAATCAGCGCTACAAAGAAGTCTCGCTTCCCATCGGTCAAAAGGGCCATGCTGAAAAAAGTGTCAAAACCAGAAATGCAGGACAGGCCATGGAGAAATGGGAGCCTTGCTACACTGATGGGCGGGATGTAAATTGCCAAGAGTCACTCTGGGGAAGTGTCCGGTGAGTCCTGAAACATCTGAAAAACACAGCTTAGAGAGCATAGGGCACTTCCACTCATGGGGGTATAAATTGGGAAAATTAAAAATCAGCAAGACACAAGCACCCCAAAGTTTAGGGCTGCTCTGTTGACCAGGACCTCCACTTCATTCCACCTTAAATATCCCAGGAAAGAGAAAAATGGATAAAGAAGTTGTGGTCCTTATGTACAATGGAATATCACTCAGCCAGGAAATCAATGTCGTAAGGTTAGTAGCAGCATGATGAGTGGATTTAGGTACGACGATTCTAAGTGAAATAAGTCACACAGAAAAGGACACTTCTCATAAGGTATCACTGATAGAGGGAATGTAAATACCATTACACTTGAACTGAATTACAAAAGAGAACAGAGTCACACATGCAGAAAACACACTATGGCTGCTTAACGGGAAAGGTGAGGTGGGGTGATACATAAAACAAGGGTATCAAATTAGCTCAGATACCGTTCCATAAACCCAATATGTAATAGACAAGACCTACTCCTTGCTCAGAGAACTGGACTCAAAACGCCCTATTCACCGCACAAGAATATATCTGACTAGTAATAATCTTAAAACCTATGTATTGATATCTCTCTGTTAGTGTGTCAAGTGGGTGTAAAGCGGCATAAACACAGCAGTGAAAAGCAGCTAAACCCCATTATAAAAATAAATTACTTTGAAACACCCATGAAACAAAGACAGTGAAAGAGAGAGAAATTCTTACACAATGCGTTCAGGGGCTGTGATGCAACCTGGATTGACCATATCTAGACCCACAGCTGGATGAGACATAAGGGTGGATACTCTTGGGTATGAGAGGTTTGGTGAGGTTGGGTGAGCAAACGCAGACCCTTTAAAGTAATACTGCGTGGTACCCATCGCATGGGTCCCAAATCTCCAGGTTCAAAGGCATCTTCCTACATCAAAAACATGCATGAGAAACCCAGAAGATGGTACACCGTGTGATGGGGAAAGGTTTCTAAAATGCACCTCATTTCTCATCTCCTTGTGCCCGGGTTCGCCATTCCAGCCGCTTTACTAGCAAGCTCCCTACTTGGGGCATCAGCACCTTTAACCTCCTGTTCCGTACAGGTTGCAATTTGTCCTGAGGATAAACGGGAAGACGTGGAACCAACGAGAGACTAGCTCTTGGTGTTGGGACAGGCACAGGTCACTCTATTTTCCCATCAGAAAGAAGAATTAACCACAGGCTCAGCCTGCCCCCCGGAACCAGAACAGGGCCTGAAGCCATTCTGCGATTTTGCGGCCAGCTCCCATAAAAACGAGTTGTAAAATGGAGGTTCAGGGCACTGCAATTCACAAACATGCAGAGTTATAAATGATAACTCTCGTCCACAAATATATTGAGGGAAGGCAAAGAAGAGGATTTGAAATCAAGGCAGAATTGCAGGAAACAGATTTCAGGAGGTAGATACGAATCGCCTTTAAAGCACATGAAAAGCGGCAAAACGTTGACAATGATGCCCTTGGCCAAAAAGGGCGTATGCGTTTTTTCCTGAATATATTCAGGAAAAAACGCATACGCCCTTTTTGGCCAACCAAGCAACCTGGAAAGGCAAATCAGCGCTACAAACAAGTCTCGCTTCCCATCGGTCAAAAGGGCCATGCTGAAAAAAGTGTCAAAACCAGAAATGCAGGACAGGCCATGGAGAAATGGGAGCCTTGCTACACTGATGGGCGGGATGTAAATTGCCAAGAGCCACTCTGGGGAAGTGTCCGGTGAGTCCTGAAACATCTGAAAAACACAGCTTAGAGAGCATAGGGCACTTCCACTCATGGGGGTATAAATTGGGAAAATTAAAAATCAGCAAGACACAAGCACCCCAAAGTTTAGGGCTGCTCTGTTGACCGGGACCTCCACTTCATTCCACCTTAAATATCCCAGGAAAGAAAAAAATGGATAAAGAAGTTGTGGTCCTTATGTACAATGGAATATCACTCAGCCAGGAAATCAATGTCGTAAGGTTAGTAGCAGCATGATGAGTGGATTTAGGTACGACGATTCTAAGTGAAATAAGTCACACAGAAAAGGACACTTCTCATAAGGTATCACTGATAGAGGGAATGTAAAAACCGTTACACTTGAACTGAATTACAAAACAGAACAGAGTCACACATGCAGAAAACACACTATGGCTGCTTAACGGGAAAGGTGAGGTGGGGTGATACATAAAACAAGGGTATCAAATTAGCTCAGATACCGTTCCATAAACCCAATATGTAATAGACAAGACCTACTCCTTGCTCAGAGAACTGGACTCAACACGCCCTATTCACCGCACAAGAATATATCTGACTAATAATAATCCTAAAACCTATGTATTGATATCTCTCTGTTAGTGTGTCAAGTGGGTGTAAAGCGGCATAAACAGAGCAGTGAAAAGCAGCTAAACCCCATTATAAAAATAAATTACTTTGAAACACCCATGAAACAAAGACAGTGAAAGAGAGAGAAATTCTTACACAATGCTTTCAGGGGCTGTGATGCAACTTGGATTGACCATATCTAGAGGCACAGCTGGATGAGACATAAGGGAAGACACTCTTGGGGCTGAGAGGTTTGGAGAGGTTGGGTGAGCAAACACAGACCCTTTAAAGTAATACTGCGTGGTACCCATCGCATGGGTCCCAAATCTCCAGGTTCAAGGGCATCTTCCTACATCAAAAACATGCATGAGAAACCCAGAAGATGGTACACCGTGTGATGGGGAAAGGTTTCTAAAACGCACCTCATTTCTCATCTCCTTGTGCCCGGGTTCGCCATTCCAGCCGCTTTACTAGCAAGCTCCCTACTTGGAGCATCAGCACCTTTAACCTCCTATTCCGTAGAGGTTGCAATTTGTCCTGAGGATAAACGGGAAGACGTGGAACCAACGAGAGACTAGCTCTTGGTGTTGGGACAGGCACAGGTCACTCTATTTTCCCTTCAGAAAGAAGAATTAACCACAGGCTCAGCCTGCCCCCCGGAACCAGAACAGGGCCTGAATCCATTCTGCGATTTTGCGGCCAGCTCCCATAAAAACGAGTTGTAAAATGGAGGTTCAGGGCACTGCAATTCACAAACCTGCAGAGTTATAAATGATAACTCTCGTCCACAAATATATTGAGGGGAGGCAAAGAAGAGGATTTGAAATCAAGGCAGAATTGCAGGAAACAGATTTCAGGAGGTAGATACGAATCGCCTTTAAAGCACATGAAAAGCGGCAAAACGTTGACAATGATGCCCTTGGCCAAAAAGGGCGTATGCGTTTTTTCCTGAATATATTCAGGAAAAAACGCATACGCCCTTTTTGGCCAACCAAGCAACCTGGAAAGGCAAATCAGCGCTACAAAGAAGTCTCGCTTCCCATCGGTCAAAAGGGCCATGCTGAAAAAAGTGTCAAAACCAGAAATGCAGGACAGGCCATGGAGAAATGGGAGCCTTGCTACACTGATGGGCGGGATGTAAATTGCCAAGAGCCACTCTGGAGAAGTGTCCGGTGAGTCCTGAAACATCTGCAAAACACAGCTTAGAGAGCATAGGGCACTTCCACTCATGGGGGTATAAATTGGGAAAATTAAAAATCAGCAAGACACAAGCACCCCAAAGTTTAGGGCTGCTCTGTTGACCAGGACCTCCACTTCATTCCACCTTAAATATCCCAGGAAAGAGAAAAATGGATAAAGAAGTTGTGGTCCTTATGTACAATGGAATATCACTCAGCCAGGAAATCAATGTCGTAAGGTTAGTAGCAGCATGATGAGTGGATTTAGGTACGACGATTCTAAGTGAAATAAGTCACACAGAAAAGGACACTTCTCATAAGGTATCACTGATAGAGGGAATGTAAATACCATTACACTTGAACTGAATTACAAAAGAGAACAGAGTCACACATGCAGGAAACACACTATGGCTGCTTAACGGGAAAGGTGAGGTGGGGTGATACATAAAACAAGGGTATCAAATTAGCTCAGATACCGTTCCATAAACCCAATATATAATAGACAAGACCTACTCCTTGCTCAGAGAACTGGACTCAACACGCCCTATTCACCGCACAAGAATATATCTGACTAATAATAATCGTAAAACCTATGTATTGATATCTCTCTGTTAGTGTGTCAAGTGGGTGTAAAGCGGCATAAACACAGCAGTGAAAAGCAGCTAAACCCCATTATAAAAATAAATTACTTTGAAACAACCATGAAACAAAGACAGTGAAAGAGAGAGAAATTCTTACACAATGCGTTCAGGGGCTGTGATGCAACCTGGATTGACCATATGTAGACGCACAGCTGGATGAGACATAAGGGTGGACACTCTTGGGGCTGAGAGGTTTGGTGAGGTTGGGTGAGCAAACGCAGACCCTTTAAAGGAATACTGCGTGGTACCCATCGCATGGGTCCCAAATCTCCAGGTTCAAGGGCATCTTCCTACATCAAAAACATGCATGAGAAACCCAGAAGATGGTACACCGTGTGATGGGGAAAGGTTTCTAAAACGCACCTCATTTCTCATCTCCTTGTGCCCGGGTTCGCCATTCCAGCCGCTTTACTAGCAAGCTCCCTACTTGGAGCATCAGCACCTTTAACCTCCTGTTCCGTACAGGTTGCAATTTGTCCTGAGGATAAACGAGAAGACGTGGAACCAACGAGAGACTAGCTCTTGGTGTTGGGACAGGCACAGGTCACTCTATTTTCCCATCAGAAAGAAGAATTAACCACAGGCTCAGCCTGCCCCCCGGAACCAGAACAGGGCCTGAAGCCATTCTGCGATTTTGCGGCCAGCTCCCATAAAAACGAGTTGTAAAATGGAGGTTCAGGGCACTGCAATTCACAAACCTGCAGAGTTATAAATGATAACTCTCGTCCACAAATATATTGAGGGGAGGCAAAGAAGAGGATTTGAAATCAAGGCAGAATTGCAGGAAACAGATTTCAGGAGGTAGATACGAATCGCCTTTAAAGCACATGAAAAGCGGCAAAACGTTGACAATGATGCCCTTGGCCAAAAAGGGCGTATGCGTTTTTTCCTGAATATATTCAGGAAAAAACGCATACGCCCTTTTTGGCCAACCAAGCAACCTGGAAAGGCAAATCAGCGCTACAAAGAAGTCTCGCTTCCCATCGGTCAAAAGGGCCATGCTGAAAAAAGTGTCAAAACCAGAAATGCAGGACAGGCCATGGAGAAATGGGAGCCTTGCTACACTGATGGGCGGGATGTAAATTGCCAAGAGTCACTCTGGGGAAGTGTCCGGTGAGTCCTGAAACATCTGAAAAACACAGCTTAGAGAGCATAGGGCACTTCCACTCATGGGGGTATAAATTGGGAAAATTAAAAATCAGCAAGACACAAGCACCCCAAAGTTTAGGGCTGCTCTGTTGACCAGGACCTCCACTTCATTCCACCTTAAATATCCCAGGAAAGAGAAAAATGGATAAAGAAGTTGTGGTCCTTATGTACAATGGAATATCACTCAGCCAGGAAATCAATGTCGTAAGGTTAGTAGCAGCATGATGAGTGGATTTAGGTACGACGACTCTAAGTGAAATAAGTCACACAGAAAAGGACACTTCTCATAAGGTATCACTGATAGAGGGAATGTAAATACCATTACACTTGAACTGAATTACAAAAGAGAACAGAGTCACACATGCAGAAAACACACTATGGCTGCTTAACGGGAAAGGTGAGGTGGGGTGATACATAAAACAAGGGTATCAAATTAGCTCAGATACCGTTCCATAAACCCAATATGTAATAGACAAGACCTACTCCTTGCTCAGAGAACTGGACTCAAAACGCCCTATTCACCGCACAAGAATATATCTGACTAGTAATAATCTTAAAACCTATGTATTGATATCTCTCTGTTAGTGTGTCAAGTGGGTGTAAAGCGGCATAAACACAGCAGTGAAAAGCAGCTAAACCCCATTATAAAAATAAATTACTTTGAAACACCCATGAAACAAAGACAGTGAAAGAGAGAGAAATTCTTACACAATGCGTTCAGGGGCTGTGATGCAACCTGGATTGACCATATCTAGACCCACAGCTGGATGAGACATAAGGGTGGATACTCTTGGGTATGAGAGGTTTGGTGAGGTTGGGTGAGCAAACGCAGACCCTTTAAAGTAATACTGCGTGGTACCCATCGCATGGGTCCCAAATCTCCAGGTTCAAGGGCATCTTCCTACATCAAAAACATGCATGAGAAACCCAGAAGATGGTACACCGTGTGATGGGGAAAGGTTTCTAAAACGCACCTCATTTCTCATCTCCTTGTGCCCGGGTTCGCCATTCCAGCCGCTTTACTAGCAAGCTCCCTACTTGGGGCATCAGCACCTTTAACCTCCTGTTCCGTACAGGTTGCAATTTGTCCTGAGGATAAACGGGAAAACGTGGAACCAACGAGAGACTAGCTCTTGGTGTTGGGACAGGCACAGGTCACTCTATTTTCCCATCAGAAAGAAGAATTAACCACAGGCTCAGCCTGCCCCCCGGAACCAGAACAGGGCCTGAAGCCATTCTGCGATTTTGCGGCCAGCTCCCATAAAAACGAGTTGTAAAATGGAGGTTCAGGGCACTGCAATTCACAAACATGCAGAGTTATAAATGATAACTCTCGTCCACAAATATATTGAGGGAAGGCAAAGAAGAGGATTTGAAATCAAGGCAGAATTGCAGGAAACAGATTTCAGGAGGTAGATACGAATCGCCTTTAAAGCACATGAAAAGCGGCAAAACGTTGACAATGATGCCCTTGGCCAAAAAGGGCGTATGCGTTTTTTCCTGAATATATTCAGGAAAAAACGCATACGCCCTTTTTGGCCAACCAAGCAACCTGGAAAGGCAAATCAGCGCTACAAACAAGTCTCGCTTCCCATCGGTCAAAAGGGCCATGCTGAAAAAAGTGTCAAAACCAGAAATGCAGGACAGGCCATGGAGAAATGGGAGCCTTGCTACACTGATGGGCGGGATGTAAATTGCCAAGAGCCACTCTGGAGAAGTGTCCGGTGAGTCCTGAAACATCTGAAAAACACAGCTTAGAGAGCATAGGGCACTTCCACTCATGGGGGTATAAATTGGGAAAATTAAAAATCAGCAAGACACAAGCACCCCAAAGTTTAGGGCTGCTCTGTTGACCAGGACCTCCACTTCATTCCACCTTAAATATCCCAGGAAAGAGAAAAATGGATAAAGAAGTTGTGGTCCTTATGTACAATGGAATATCACTCAGCCAGGAAATCAATGTCGTAAGGTTAGTAGCAGCATGATGAGTGGATTTAGGTACGACGATTCTAAGTGAAATAAGTCACACAGAAAAGGACACTTCTCATAAGGTATCACTGATAGAGGGAATGTAAATACCATTACACTTGAACTGAATTACAAAAGAGAACAGAGTCACACATGCAGAAAACACACTATGGCTGCTTAACGGGAAAGGTGAGGTGGGGTGATACATAAAACAAGGGTATCAAATTAGCTCAGATACCGTTCCATAAACCCAATATATAATAGACAAGACCTACTCCTTGCTTAGAGAACTGGACTCAACACGCCCTATTCACCGCACAAGAATATATCTGACTAATAATAATCGTAAAACCTATGTATTGATATCTCTCTGTTAGTGTGTCAAGTGGGTGTAAAGCGGCATAAACACAGCAGTGAAAAGCAGCTAAACCCCATTATAAAAATAAATTACTTTGAAACAACCATGAAACAAAGACAGTGAAAGAGAGAGAAATTCTTACACAATGCGTTCAGGGGCTGTGATGCAACCTGGATTGACCATATGTAGACGCACAGCTGGATGAGACATAAGGGTGGACACTCTTGGGGCTGAGAGGTTTGGTGAGGTTGGGTGAGCAAACGCAGACCCTTTAAAGGAATACTGCGTGGTACCCATCGCATGGGTCCCAAATCTCCAGGTTCAAGGGCATCTTCCTACATCAAAAACATGCATGAGAAACCCAGAAGATGGTACACCGTGTGATGGGGAAAGGTTTCTAAAACGCACCTCATTTCTCATCTCCTTGTGCCCGGGTTCGCCATTCCAGCCGCTTTACTAGCAAGCTCCCTACTTGGAGCATCAGCACCTTTAACCTCCTGTTCCGTACAGGTTGCAATTTGTCCTGAGGATAAACGAGAAGACGTGGAACCAACGAGAGACTAGCTCTTGGTGTTGGGACAGGCACAGGTCACTCTATTTTCCCATCAGAAAGAAGAATTAACCACAGGCTCAGCCTGCCCCCCGGAACCAGAACAGGGCCTGAAGCCATTCTGCGATTTTGCGGCCAGCTCCCATAAAAACGAGTTGTAAAATGGAGGTTCAGGGCACTGCAATTCACAAACCTGCAGAGTTATAAATGATAACTCTCGTCCACAAATATATTGAGGGAAGGCAAAGAAGAGGATTTGAAATCAAGGCAGAATTGCAGGAAACAGATTTCAGGAGGTAGATACGAATCGCCTTTAAAGCACATGAAAAGCGGCAAAACGTTGACAATGATGCCCTTGGCCAAAAAGGGCGTATGCGTTTTTTCCTGAATATATTCAGGAAAAAACGCATACGCCCTTTTTGGCCAACCAAGCAACCTGGAAAGGCAAATCAGCGCTACAAAGAAGTCTCGCTTCCCATCGGTCAAAAGGGCCATGCTGAAAAAAGTGTCAAAACCAGAAATGCAGGACAGGCCATGGAGAAATGGGAGCCTTGCTACACTGATGGGCGGGATGTAAATTGCCAAGAGTCACTCTGGGGAAGTGTCCGGTGAGTCCTGAAACATCTGAAAAACACAGCTTAGAGAGCATAGGGCACTTCCACTCATGGGGGTATAAATTGGGAAAATTAAAAATCAGCAAGACACAAGCACCCCAAAGTTTAGGGCTGCTCTGTTGACCAGGACCTCCACTTCATTCCACCTTAAATATCCCAGGAAAGAGAAAAATGGATAAAGAAGTTGTGGTCCTTATGTACAATGGAATATCACTCAGCCAGGAAATCAATGTCGTAAGGTTAGTAGCAGCATGATGAGTGGATTTAGGTACGACGATTCTAAGTGAAATAAGTCACACAGAAAAGGACACTTCTCATAAGGTATCACTGATAGAGGGAATGTAAATACCATTACACTTGAACTGAATTACAAAAGAGAACAGAGTCACACATGCAGAAAACACACTATGGCTGCTTAACGGGAAAGGTGAGGTGGGGTGATACATAAAACAAGGGTATCAAATTAGCTCAGATACCGTTCCATAAACCCAATATGTAATAGACAAGACCTACTCCTTGCTCAGAGAACTGGACTCAAAACGCCCTATTCACCGCACAAGAATATATCTGACTAGTAATAATCTTAAAACCTATGTATTGATATCTCTCTGTTAGTGTGTCAAGTGGGTGTAAAGCGGCATAAACACAGCAGTGAAAAGCAGCTAAACCCCATTATAAAAATAAATTACTTTGAAACACCCATGAAACAAAGACAGTGAAAGAGAGAGAAATTCTTACACAATGCGTTCAGGGGCTGTGATGCAACCTGGATTGACCATATCTAGACCCACAGCTGGATGAGACATAAGGGTGGATACTCTTGGGTATGAGAGGTTTGGTGAGGTTGGGTGAGCAAACGCAGACCCTTTAAAGTAATACTGCGTGGTACCCATCGCATGGGTCCCAAATCTCCAGGTTCAAGGGCATCTTCCTACATCAAAAACATGCATGAGAAACCCAGAAGATGGTACACCGTGTGATGGGGAAAGGTTTCTAAAATGCACCTCATTTCTCATCTCCTTGTGCCCGGGTTCGCCATTCCAGCCGCTTTACTAGCAAGCTCCCTACTTGGGGCATCAGCACCTTTAACCTCCTGTTCCGTACAGGTTGCAATTTGTCCTGAGGATAAACGGGAAGACGTGGAACCAACGAGAGACTAGCTCTTGGTGTTGGGACAGGCACAGGTCACTCTATTTTCCCATCAGAAAGAAGAATTAACCACAGGCTCAGCCTGCCCCCCGGAACCAGAACAGGGCCTGAAGCCATTCTGCGATTTTGCGGCCAGCTCCCATAAAAACGAGTTGTAAAATGGAGGTTCAGGGCACTGCAATTCACAAACATGCAGAGTTATAAATGATAACTCTCGTCCACAAATATATTGAGGGAAGGCAAAGAAGAGGATTTGAAATCAAGGCAGAATTGCAGGAAACAGATTTCAGGAGGTAGATACGAATCGCCTTTAAAGCACATGAAAAGCGGCAAAACGTTGACAATGATGCCCTTGGCCAAAAAGGGCGTATGCGTTTTTTCCTGAATATATTCAGGAAAAAACGCATACGCCCTTTTTGGCCAACCAAGCAACCTGGAAAGGCAAATCAGCGCTACAAACAAGTCTCGCTTCCCATCGGTCAAAAGGGCCATGCTGAAAAAAGTGTCAAAACCAGAAATGCAGGACAGGCCATGGAGAAATGGGAGCCTTGCTACACTGATGGGCGGGATGTAAATTGCCAAGAGCCACTCTGGGGAAGTGTCCGGTGAGTCCTGAAACATCTGAAAAACACAGCTTAGAGAGCATAGGGCACTTCCACTCATGGGGGTATAAATTGGGAAAATTAAAAATCAGCAAGACACAAGCACCCCAAAGTTTAGGGCTGCTCTGTTGACCGGGACCTCCACTTCATTCCACCTTAAATATCCCAGGAAAGAAAAAAATGGATAAAGAAGTTGTGGTCCTTATGTACAATGGAATATCACTCAGCCAGGAAATCAATGTCGTAAGGTTAGTAGCAGCATGATGAGTGGATTTAGGTACGACGATTCTAAGTGAAATAAGTCACACAGAAAAGGACACTTCTCATAAGGTATCACTGATAGAGGGAATGTAAAAACCGTTACACTTGAACTGAATTACAAAACAGAACAGAGTCACACATGCAGAAAACACACTATGGCTGCTTAACGGGAAAGGTGAGGTGGGGTGATACATAAAACAAGGGTATCAAATTAGCTCAGATACCGTTCCATAAACCCAATATGTAATAGACAAGACCTACTCCTTGCTCAGAGAACTGGACTCAACACGCCCTATTCACCGCACAAGAATATATCTGACTAATAATAATCCTAAAACCTATGTATTGATATCTCTCTGTTAGTGTGTCAAGTGGGTGTAAAGCGGCATAAACAGAGCAGTGAAAAGCAGCTAAACCCCATTATAAAAATAAATTACTTTGAAACACCCATGAAACAAAGACAGTGAAAGAGAGAGAAATTCTTACACAATGCTTTCAGGGGCTGTGATGCAACTTGGATTGACCATATCTAGAGGCACAGCTGGATGAGACATAAGGGAAGACACTCTTGGGGCTGAGAGGTTTGGAGAGGTTGGGTGAGCAAACACAGACCCTTTAAAGTAATACTGCGTGGTACCCATCGCATGGGTCCCAAATCTCCAGGTTCAAGGGCATCTTCCTACATCAAAAACATGCATGAGAAACCCAGAAGATGGTACACCGTGTGATGGGGAAAGGTTTCTAAAACGCACCTCATTTCTCATCTCCTTGTGCCCGGGTTCGCCATTCCAGCCGCTTTACTAGCAAGCTCCCTACTTGGAGCATCAGCACCTTTAACCTCCTATTCCGTAGAGGTTGCAATTTGTCCTGAGGATAAACGGGAAGACGTGGAACCAACGAGAGACTAGCTCTTGGTGTTGGGACAGGCACAGGTCACTCTATTTTCCCTTCAGAAAGAAGAATTAACCACAGGCTCAGCCTGCCCCCCGGAACCAGAACAGGGCCTGAATCCATTCTGCGATTTTGCGGCCAGCTCCCATAAAAACGAGTTGTAAAATGGAGGTTCAGGGCACTGCAATTCACAAACCTGCAGAGTTATAAATGATAACTCTCGTCCACAAATATATTGAGGGGAGGCAAAGAAGAGGATTTGAAATCAAGGCAGAATTGCAGGAAACAGATTTCAGGAGGTAGATACGAATCGCCTTTAAAGCACATGAAAAGCGGCAAAACGTTGACAATGATGCCCTTGGCCAAAAAGGGCGTATGCGTTTTTTCCTGAATATATTCAGGAAAAAACGCATACGCCCTTTTTGGCCAACCAAGCAACCTGGAAAGGCAAATCAGCGCTACAAAGAAGTCTCGCTTCCCATCGGTCAAAAGGGCCATGCTGAAAAAAGTGTCAAAACCAGAAATGCAGGACAGGCCATGGAGAAATGGGAGCCTTGCTACACTGATGGGCGGGATGTAAATTGCCAAGAGCCACTCTGGAGAAGTGTCCGGTGAGTCCTGAAACATCTGCAAAACACAGCTTAGAGAGCATAGGGCACTTCCACTCATGGGGGTATAAATTGGGAAAATTAAAAATCAGCAAGACACAAGCACCCCAAAGTTTAGGGCTGCTCTGTTGACCAGGACCTCCACTTCATTCCACCTTAAATATCCCAGGAAAGAGAAAAATGGATAAAGAAGTTGTGGTCCTTATGTACAATGGAATATCACTCAGCCAGGAAATCAATGTCGTAAGGTTAGTAGCAGCATGATGAGTGGATTTAGGTACGACGATTCTAAGTGAAATAAGTCACACAGAAAAGGACACTTCTCATAAGGTATCACTGATAGAGGGAATGTAAATACCATTACACTTGAACTGAATTACAAAAGAGAACAGAGTCACACATGCAGGAAACACACTATGGCTGCTTAACGGGAAAGGTGAGGTGGGGTGATACATAAAACAAGGGTATCAAATTAGCTCAGATACCGTTCCATAAACCCAATATATAATAGACAAGACCTACTCCTTGCTCAGAGAACTGGACTCAACACGCCCTATTCACCGCACAAGAATATATCTGACTAATAATAATCGTAAAACCTATGTATTGATATCTCTCTGTTAGTGTGTCAAGTGGGTGTAAAGCGGCATAAACACAGCAGTGAAAAGCAGCTAAACCCCATTATAAAAATAAATTACTTTGAAACAACCATGAAACAAAGACAGTGAAAGAGAGAGAAATTCTTACACAATGCGTTCAGGGGCTGTGATGCAACCTGGATTGACCATATGTAGACGCACAGCTGGATGAGACATAAGGGTGGACACTCTTGGGGCTGAGAGGTTTGGTGAGGTTGGGTGAGCAAACGCAGACCCTTTAAAGGAATACTGCGTGGTACCCATCGCATGGGTCCCAAATCTCCAGGTTCAAGGGCATCTTCCTACATCAAAAACATGCATGAGAAACCCAGAAGATGGTACACCGTGTGATGGGGAAAGGTTTCTAAAACGCACCTCATTTCTCATCTCCTTGTGCCCGGGTTCGCCATTCCAGCCGCTTTACTAGCAAGCTCCCTACTTGGAGCATCAGCACCTTTAACCTCCTGTTCCGTACAGGTTGCAATTTGTCCTGAGGATAAACGAGAAGACGTGGAACCAACGAGAGACTAGCTCTTGGTGTTGGGACAGGCACAGGTCACTCTATTTTCCCATCAGAAAGAAGAATTAACCACAGGCTCAGCCTGCCCCCCGGAACCAGAACAGGGCCTGAAGCCATTCTGCGATTTTGCGGCCAGCTCCCATAAAAACGAGTTGTAAAATGGAGGTTCAGGGCACTGCAATTCACAAACCTGCAGAGTTATAAATGATAACTCTCGTCCACAAATATATTGAGGGGAGGCAAAGAAGAGGATTTGAAATCAAGGCAGAATTGCAGGAAACAGATTTCAGGAGGTAGATACGAATCGCCTTTAAAGCACATGAAAAGCGGCAAAACGTTGACAATGATGCCCTTGGCCAAAAAGGGCGTATGCGTTTTTTCCTGAATATATTCAGGAAAAAACGCATACGCCCTTTTTGGCCAACCAAGCAACCTGGAAAGGCAAATCAGCGCTACAAAGAAGTCTCGCTTCCCATCGGTCAAAAGGGCCATGCTGAAAAAAGTGTCAAAACCAGAAATGCAGGACAGGCCATGGAGAAATGGGAGCCTTGCTACACTGATGGGCGGGATGTAAATTGCCAAGAGTCACTCTGGGGAAGTGTCCGGTGAGTCCTGAAACATCTGAAAAACACAGCTTAGAGAGCATAGGGCACTTCCACTCATGGGGGTATAAATTGGGAAAATTAAAAATCAGCAAGACACAAGCACCCCAAAGTTTAGGGCTGCTCTGTTGACCAGGACCTCCACTTCATTCCACCTTAAATATCCCAGGAAAGAGAAAAATGGATAAAGAAGTTGTGGTCCTTATGTACAATGGAATATCACTCAGCCAGGAAATCAATGTCGTAAGGTTAGTAGCAGCATGATGAGTGGATTTAGGTACGACGATTCTAAGTGAAATAAGTCACACAGAAAAGGACACTTCTCATAAGGTATCACTGATAGAGGGAATGTAAATACCATTACACTTGAACTGAATTACAAAAGAGAACAGAGTCACACATGCAGAAAACACACTATGGCTGCTTAACGGGAAAGGTGAGGTGGGGTGATACATAAAACAAGGGTATCAAATTAGCTCAGATACCGTTCCATAAACCCAATATGTAATAGACAAGACCTACTCCTTGCTCAGAGAACTGGACTCAAAACGCCCTATTCACCGCACAAGAATATATCTGACTAGTAATAATCTTAAAACCTATGTATTGATATCTCTCTGTTAGTGTGTCAAGTGGGTGTAAAGCGGCATAAACACAGCAGTGAAAAGCAGCTAAACCCCATTATAAAAATAAATTACTTTGAAACACCCATGAAACAAAGACAGTGAAAGAGAGAGAAATTCTTACACAATGCGTTCAGGGGCTGTGATGCAACCTGGATTGACCATATCTAGACCCACAGCTGGATGAGACATAAGGGTGGATACTCTTGGGTATGAGAGGTTTGGTGAGGTTGGGTGAGCAAACGCAGACCCTTTAAAGTAATACTGCGTGGTACCCATCGCATGGGTCCCAAATCTCCAGGTTCAAGGGCATCTTCCTACATCAAAAACATGCATGAGAAACCCAGAAGATGGTACACCGTGTGATGGGGAAAGGTTTCTAAAACGCACCTCATTTCTCATCTCCTTGTGCCCGGGTTCGCCATTCCAGCCGCTTTACTAGCAAGCTCCCTACTTGGGGCATCAGCACCTTTAACCTCCTGTTCCGTACAGGTTGCAATTTGTCCTGAGGATAAACGGGAAGACGTGGAACCAACGAGAGACTAGCTCTTGGTGTTGGGACAGGCACAGGTCACTCTATTTTCCCATCAGAAAGAAGAATTAACCACAGGCTCAGCCTGCCCCCCGGAACCAGAACAGGGCCTGAAGCCATTCTGCGATTTTGCGGCCAGCTCCCATAAAAACGAGTTGTAAAATGGAGGTTCAGGGCACTGCAATTCACAAACATGCAGAGTTATAAATGATAACTCTCGTCCACAAATATATTGAGGGAAGGCAAAGAAGAGGATTTGAAATCAAGGCAGAATTGCAGGAAACAGATTTCAGGAGGTAGATACGAATCGCCTTTAAAGCACATGAAAAGCGGCAAAACGTTGACAATGATGCCCTTGGCCAAAAAGGGCGTATGCGTTTTTTCCTGAATATATTCAGGAAAAAACGCATACGCCCTTTTTGGCCAACCAAGCAACCTGGAAAGGCAAATCAGCGCTACAAACAAGTCTCGCTTCCCATCGGTCAAAAGGGCCATGCTGAAAAAAGTGTCAAAACCAGAAATGCAGGACAGGCCATGGAGAAATGGGAGCCTTGCTACACTGATGGGCGGGATGTAAATTGCCAAGAGCCACTCTGGAGAAGTGTCCGGTGAGTCCTGAAACATCTGAAAAACACAGCTTAGAGAGCATAGGGCACTTCCACTCATGGGGGTATAAATTGGGAAAATTAAAAATCAGCAAGACACAAGCACCCCAAAGTTTAGGGCTGCTCTGTTGACCAGGACCTCCACTTCATTCCACCTTAAATATCCCAGGAAAGAGAAAAATGGATAAAGAAGTTGTGGTCCTTATGTACAATGGAATATCACTCAGCCAGGAAATCAATGTCGTAAGGTTAGTAGCAGCATGATGAGTGGATTTAGGTACGACGATTCTAAGTGAAATAAGTCACACAGAAAAGGACACTTCTCATAAGGTATCACTGATAGAGGGAATGTAAATACCATTACACTTGAACTGAATTACAAAAGAGAACAGAGTCACACATGCAGAAAACACACTATGGCTGCTTAACGGGAAAGGTGAGGTGGGGTGATACATAAAACAAGGGTATCAAATTAGCTCAGATACCGTTCCATAAACCCAATATATAATAGACAAGACCTACTCCTTGCTTAGAGAACTGGACTCAACACGCCCTATTCACCGCACAAGAATATATCTGACTAATAATAATCGTAAAACCTATGTATTGATATCTCTCTGTTAGTGTGTCAAGTGGGTGTAAAGCGGCATAAACACAGCAGTGAAAAGCAGCTAAACCCCATTATAAAAATAAATTACTTTGAAACAACCATGAAACAAAGACAGTGAAAGAGAGAGAAATTCTTACACAATGCGTTCAGGGGCTGTGATGCAACCTGGATTGACCATATGTAGACGCACAGCTGGATGAGACATAAGGGTGGACACTCTTGGGGCTGAGAGGTTTGGTGAGGTTGGGTGAGCAAACGCAGACCCTTTAAAGGAATACTGCGTGGTACCCATCGCATGGGTCCCAAATCTCCAGGTTCAAGGGCATCTTCCTACATCAAAAACATGCATGAGAAACCCAGAAGATGGTACACCGTGTGATGGGGAAAGGTTTCTAAAACGCACCTCATTTCTCATCTCCTTGTGCCCGGGTTCGCCATTCCAGCCGCTTTACTAGCAAGCTCCCTACTTGGAGCATCAGCACCTTTAACCTCCTGTTCCGTACAGGTTGCAATTTGTCCTGAGGATAAACGAGAAGACGTGGAACCAACGAGAGACTAGCTCTTGGTGTTGGGACAGGCACAGGTCACTCTATTTTCCCATCAGAAAGAAGAATTAACCACAGGCTCAGCCTGCCCCCCGGAACCAGAACAGGGCCTGAAGCCATTCTGCGATTTTGCGGCCAGCTCCCATAAAAACGAGTTGTAAAATGGAGGTTCAGGGCACTGCAATTCACAAACCTGCAGAGTTATAAATGATAACTCTCGTCCACAAATATATTGAGGGAAGGCAAAGAAGAGGATTTGAAATCAAGGCAGAATTGCAGGAAACAGATTTCAGGAGGTAGATACGAATCGCCTTTAAAGCACATGAAAAGCGGCAAAACGTTGACAATGATGCCCTTGGCCAAAAAGGGCGTATGCGTTTTTTCCTGAATATATTCAGGAAAAAACGCATACGCCCTTTTTGGCCAACCAAGCAACCTGGAAAGGCAAATCAGCGCTACAAACAAGTCTCGCTTCCCATCGGTCAAAAGGGCCATGCTGAAAAAAGTGTCAAAACCAGAAATGCAGGACAGGCCATGGAGAAATGGGAGCCTTGCTACACTGATGGGCGGGATGTAAATTGCCAAGAGTCACTCTGGGGAAGTGTCCGGTGAGTCCTGAAACATCTGAAAAACACAGCTTAGAGAGCATAGGGCACTTCCACTCATGGGGGTATAAATTGGGAAAATTAAAAATCAGCAAGACACAAGCACCCCAAAGTTTAGGGCTGCTCTGTTGACCAGGACCTCCACTTCATTCCACCTTAAATATCCCAGGAAAGAGAAAAATGGATAAAGAAGTTGTGGTCCTTATGTACAATGGAATATCACTCAGCCAGGAAATCAATGTCGTAAGGTTAGTAGCAGCATGATGAGTGGATTTAGGTACGACGATTCTAAGTGAAATAAGTCACACAGAAAAGGACACTTCTCATAAGGTATCACTGATAGAGGGAATGTAAAAACCGTTACACTTGAACTGAATTACAAAACAGAACAGAGTCACACATGCAGAAAACACACTATGGCTGCTTAACGGGAAAGGTGAGGTGGGGTGATACATAAAACAAGGGTATCAAATTAGCTCAGATACCGTTCCATAAACCCAATATGTAATAGACAAGACCTACTCCTTGCTCAGAGAACTGGACTCAACACGCCCTATTCACCGCACAAGAATATATCTGACTAATAATAATCCTAAAACCTATGTATTGATATCTCTCTGTTAGTGTGTCAAGTGGGTGTAAAGCGGCATAAACAGAGCAGTGAAAAGCAGCTAAACCCCATTATAAAAATAAATTACTTTGAAACACCCATGAAACAAAGACAGTGAAAGAGAGAGAAATTCTTACACAATGCTTTCAGGGGCTGTGATGCAACTTGGATTGACCATATCTAGAGGCACAGCTGGATGAGACATAAGGGAAGACACTCTTGGGGCTGAGAGGTTTGGAGAGGTTGGGTGAGCAAACACAGACCCTTTAAAGTAATACTGCGTGGTACCCATCGCATGGGTCCCAAATCTCCAGGTTCAAGGGCATCTTCCTACATCAAAAACATGCATGAGAAACCCAGAAGATGGTACACCGTGTGATGGGGAAAGGTTTCTAAAACGCACCTCATTTCTCATCTCCTTGTGCCCGGGTTCGCCATTCCAGCCGCTTTACTAGCAAGCTCCCTACTTGGAGCATCAGCACCTTTAACCTCCTATTCCGTAGAGGTTGCAATTTGTCCTGAGGATAAACGGGAAGACGTGGAACCAACGAGAGACTAGCTCTTGGTGTTGGGACAGGCACAGGTCACTCTATTTTCCCTTCAGAAAGAAGAATTAACCACAGGCTCAGCCTGCCCCCCGGAACCAGAACAGGGCCTGAATCCATTCTGCGATTTTGCGGCCAGCTCCCATAAAAACGAGTTGTAAAATGGAGGTTCAGGGCACTGCAATTCACAAACCTGCAGAGTTATAAATGATAACTCTCGTCCACAAATATATTGAGGGGAGGCAAAGAAGAGGATTTGAAATCAAGGCAGAATTGCAGGAAACAGATTTCAGGAGGTAGATACGAATCGCCTTTAAAGCACATGAAAAGCGGCAAAACGTTGACAATGATGCCCTTGGCCAAAAAGGGCGTATGCGTTTTTTCCTGAATATATTCAGGAAAAAACGCATACGCCCTTTTTGGCCAACCAAGCAACCTGGAAAGGCAAATCAGCGCTACAAAGAAGTCTCGCTTCCCATCGGTCAAAAGGGCCATGCTGAAAAAAGTGTCAAAACCAGAAATGCAGGACAGGCCATGGAGAAATGGGAGCCTTGCTACACTGATGGGCGGGATGTAAATTGCCAAGAGCCACTCTGGAGAAGTGTCCGGTGAGTCCTGAAACATCTGCAAAACACAGCTTAGAGAGCATAGGGCACTTCCACTCATGGGGGTATAAATTGGGAAAATTAAAAATCAGCAAGACACAAGCACCCCAAAGTTTAGGGCTGCTCTGTTGACCAGGACCTCCACTTCATTCCACCTTAAATATCCCAGGAAAGAGAAAAATGGATAAAGAAGTTGTGGTCCTTATGTACAATGGAATATCACTCAGCCAGGAAATCAATGTCGTAAGGTTAGTAGCAGCATGATGAGTGGATTTAGGTACGACGATTCTAAGTGAAATAAGTCACACAGAAAAGGACACTTCTCATAAGGTATCACTGATAGAGGGAATGTAAATACCATTACACTTGAACTGAATTACAAAAGAGAACAGAGTCACACATGCAGGAAACACACTATGGCTGCTTAACGGGAAAGGTGAGGTGGGGTGATACATAAAACAAGGGTATCAAATTAGCTCAGATACCGTTCCATAAACCCAATATATAATAGACAAGACCTACTCCTTGCTCAGAGAACTGGACTCAACACGCCCTATTCACCGCACAAGAATATATCTGACTAATAATAATCGTAAAACCTATGTATTGATATCTCTCTGTTAGTGTGTCAAGTGGGTGTAAAGCGGCATAAACACAGCAGTGAAAAGCAGCTAAACCCCATTATAAAAATAAATTACTTTGAAACAACCATGAAACAAAGACAGTGAAAGAGAGAGAAATTCTTACACAATGCGTTCAGGGGCTGTGATGCAACCTGGATTGACCATATGTAGACGCACAGCTGGATGAGACATAAGGGTGGACACTCTTGGGGCTGAGAGGTTTGGTGAGGTTGGGTGAGCAAACGCAGACCCTTTAAAGGAATACTGCGTGGTACCCATCGCATGGGTCCCAAATCTCCAGGTTCAAGGGCATCTTCCTACATCAAAAACATGCATGAGAAACCCAGAAGATGGTACACCGTGTGATGGGGAAAGGTTTCTAAAACGCACCTCATTTCTCATCTCCTTGTGCCCGGGTTCGCCATTCCAGCCGCTTTACTAGCAAGCTCCCTACTTGGAGCATCAGCACCTTTAACCTCCTGTTCCGTACAGGTTGCAATTTGTCCTGAGGATAAACGAGAAGACGTGGAACCAACGAGAGACTAGCTCTTGGTGTTGGGACAGGCACAGGTCACTCTATTTTCCCATCAGAAAGAAGAATTAACCACAGGCTCAGCCTGCCCCCCGGAACCAGAACAGGGCCTGAAGCCATTCTGCGATTTTGCGGCCAGCTCCCATAAAAACGAGTTGTAAAATGGAGGTTCAGGGCACTGCAATTCACAAACCTGCAGAGTTATAAATGATAACTCTCGTCCACAAATATATTGAGGGGAGGCAAAGAAGAGGATTTGAAATCAAGGCAGAATTGCAGGAAACAGATTTCAGGAGGTAGATACGAATCGCCTTTAAAGCACATGAAAAGCGGCAAAACGTTGACAATGATGCCCTTGGCCAAAAAGGGCGTATGCGTTTTTTCCTGAATATATTCAGGAAAAAACGCATACGCCCTTTTTGGCCAACCAAGCAACCTGGAAAGGCAAATCAGCGCTACAAAGAAGTCTCGCTTCCCATCGGTCAAAAGGGCCATGCTGAAAAAAGTGTCAAAACCAGAAATGCAGGACAGGCCATGGAGAAATGGGAGCCTTGCTACACTGATGGGCGGGATGTAAATTGCCAAGAGTCACTCTGGGGAAGTGTCCGGTGAGTCCTGAAACATCTGAAAAACACAGCTTAGAGAGCATAGGGCACTTCCACTCATGGGGGTATAAATTGGGAAAATTAAAAATCAGCAAGACACAAGCACCCCAAAGTTTAGGGCTGCTCTGTTGACCAGGACCTCCACTTCATTCCACCTTAAATATCCCAGGAAAGAGAAAAATGGATAAAGAAGTTGTGGTCCTTATGTACAATGGAATATCACTCAGCCAGGAAATCAATGTCGTAAGGTTAGTAGCAGCATGATGAGTGGATTTAGGTACGACGATTCTAAGTGAAATAAGTCACACAGAAAAGGACACTTCTCATAAGGTATCACTGATAGAGGGAATGTAAATACCATTACACTTGAACTGAATTACAAAAGAGAACAGAGTCACACATGCAGAAAACACACTATGGCTGCTTAACGGGAAAGGTGAGGTGGGGTGATACATAAAACAAGGGTATCAAATTAGCTCAGATACCGTTCCATAAACCCAATATGTAATAGACAAGACCTACTCCTTGCTCAGAGAACTGGACTCAAAACGCCCTATTCACCGCACAAGAATATATCTGACTAGTAATAATCTTAAAACCTATGTATTGATATCTCTCTGTTAGTGTGTCAAGTGGGTGTAAAGCGGCATAAACACAGCAGTGAAAAGCAGCTAAACCCCATTATAAAAATAAATTACTTTGAAACACCCATGAAACAAAGACAGTGAAAGAGAGAGAAATTCTTACACAATGCGTTCAGGGGCTGTGATGCAACCTGGATTGACCATATCTAGACCCACAGCTGGATGAGACATAAGGGTGGATACTCTTGGGTATGAGAGGTTTGGTGAGGTTGGGTGAGCAAACGCAGACCCTTTAAAGTAATACTGCGTGGTACCCATCGCATGGGTCCCAAATCTCCAGGTTCAAGGGCATCTTCCTACATCAAAAACATGCATGAGAAACCCAGAAGATGGTACACCGTGTGATGGGGAAAGGTTTCTAAAACGCACCTCATTTCTCATCTCCTTGTGCCCGGGTTCGCCATTCCAGCCGCTTTACTAGCAAGCTCCCTACTTGGGGCATCAGCACCTTTAACCTCCTGTTCCGTACAGGTTGCAATTTGTCCTGAGGATAAACGGGAAGACGTGGAACCAACGAGAGACTAGCTCTTGGTGTTGGGACAGGCACAGGTCACTCTATTTTCCCATCAGAAAGAAGAATTAACCACAGGCTCAGCCTGCCCCCCGGAACCAGAACAGGGCCTGAAGCCATTCTGCGATTTTGCGGCCAGCTCCCATAAAAACGAGTTGTAAAATGGAGGTTCAGGGCACTGCAATTCACAAACATGCAGAGTTATAAATGATAACTCTCGTCCACAAATATATTGAGGGAAGGCAAAGAAGAGGATTTGAAATCAAGGCAGAATTGCAGGAAACAGATTTCAGGAGGTAGATACGAATCGCCTTTAAAGCACATGAAAAGCGGCAAAACGTTGACAATGATGCCCTTGGCCAAAAAGGGCGTATGCGTTTTTTCCTGAATATATTCAGGAAAAAACGCATACGCCCTTTTTGGCCAACCAAGCAACCTGGAAAGGCAAATCAGCGCTACAAACAAGTCTCGCTTCCCATCGGTCAAAAGGGCCATGCTGAAAAAAGTGTCAAAACCAGAAATGCAGGACAGGCCATGGAGAAATGGGAGCCTTGCTACACTGATGGGCGGGATGTAAATTGCCAAGAGCCACTCTGGAGAAGTGTCCGGTGAGTCCTGAAACATCTGAAAAACACAGCTTAGAGAGCATAGGGCACTTCCACTCATGGGGGTATAAATTGGGAAAATTAAAAATCAGCAAGACACAAGCACCCCAAAGTTTAGGGCTGCTCTGTTGACCAGGACCTCCACTTCATTCCACCTTAAATATCCCAGGAAAGAGAAAAATGGATAAAGAAGTTGTGGTCCTTATGTACAATGGAATATCACTCAGCCAGGAAATCAATGTCGTAAGGTTAGTAGCAGCATGATGAGTGGATTTAGGTACGACGATTCTAAGTGAAATAAGTCACACAGAAAAGGACACTTCTCATAAGGTATCACTGATAGAGGGAATGTAAATACCATTACACTTGAACTGAATTACAAAAGAGAACAGAGTCACACATGCAGAAAACACACTATGGCTGCTTAACGGGAAAGGTGAGGTGGGGTGATACATAAAACAAGGGTATCAAATTAGCTCAGATACCGTTCCATAAACCCAATATATAATAGACAAGACCTACTCCTTGCTTAGAGAACTGGACTCAACACGCCCTATTCACCGCACAAGAATATATCTGACTAATAATAATCGTAAAACCTATGTATTGATATCTCTCTGTTAGTGTGTCAAGTGGGTGTAAAGCGGCATAAACACAGCAGTGAAAAGCAGCTAAACCCCATTATAAAAATAAATTACTTTGAAACAACCATGAAACAAAGACAGTGAAAGAGAGAGAAATTCTTACACAATGCGTTCAGGGGCTGTGATGCAACCTGGATTGACCATATGTAGACGCACAGCTGGATGAGACATAAGGGTGGACACTCTTGGGGCTGAGAGGTTTGGTGAGGTTGGGTGAGCAAACGCAGACCCTTTAAAGGAATACTGCGTGGTACCCATCGCATGGGTCCCAAATCTCCAGGTTCAAGGGCATCTTCCTACATCAAAAACATGCATGAGAAACCCAGAAGATGGTACACCGTGTGATGGGGAAAGGTTTCTAAAACGCACCTCATTTCTCATCTCCTTGTGCCCGGGTTCGCCATTCCAGCCGCTTTACTAGCAAGCTCCCTACTTGGAGCATCAGCACCTTTAACCTCCTGTTCCGTACAGGTTGCAATTTGTCCTGAGGATAAACGAGAAGACGTGGAACCAACGAGAGACTAGCTCTTGGTGTTGGGACAGGCACAGGTCACTCTATTTTCCCATCAGAAAGAAGAATTAACCACAGGCTCAGCCTGCCCCCCGGAACCAGAACAGGGCCTGAAGCCATTCTGCGATTTTGCGGCCAGCTCCCATAAAAACGAGTTGTAAAATGGAGGTTCAGGGCACTGCAATTCACAAACCTGCAGAGTTATAAATGATAACTCTCGTCCACAAATATATTGAGGGAAGGCAAAGAAGAGGATTTGAAATCAAGGCAGAATTGCAGGAAACAGATTTCAGGAGGTAGATACGAATCGCCTTTAAAGCACATGAAAAGCGGCAAAACGTTGACAATGATGCCCTTGGCCAAAAAGGGCGTATGCGTTTTTTCCTGAATATATTCAGGAAAAAACGCATACGCCCTTTTTGGCCAACCAAGCAACCTGGAAAGGCAAATCAGCGCTACAAAGAAGTCTCGCTTCCCATCGGTCAAAAGGGCCATGCTGAAAAAAGTGTCAAAACCAGAAATGCAGGACAGGCCATGGAGAAATGGGAGCCTTGCTACACTGATGGGCGGGATGTAAATTGCCAAGAGTCACTCTGGGGAAGTGTCCGGTGAGTCCTGAAACATCTGAAAAACACAGCTTAGAGAGCATAGGGCACTTCCACTCATGGGGGTATAAATTGGGAAAATTAAAAATCAGCAAGACACAAGCACCCCAAAGTTTAGGGCTGCTCTGTTGACCAGGACCTCCACTTCATTCCACCTTAAATATCCCAGGAAAGAGAAAAATGGATAAAGAAGTTGTGGTCCTTATGTACAATGGAATATCACTCAGCCAGGAAATCAATGTCGTAAGGTTAGTAGCAGCATGATGAGTGGATTTAGGTACGACGATTCTAAGTGAAATAAGTCACACAGAAAAGGACACTTCTCATAAGGTATCACTGATAGAGGGAATGTAAATACCATTACACTTGAACTGAATTACAAAAGAGAACAGAGTCACACATGCAGAAAACACACTATGGCTGCTTAACGGGAAAGGTGAGGTGGGGTGATACATAAAACAAGGGTATCAAATTAGCTCAGATACCGTTCCATAAACCCAATATGTAATAGACAAGACCTACTCCTTGCTCAGAGAACTGGACTCAAAACGCCCTATTCACCGCACAAGAATATATCTGACTAGTAATAATCTTAAAACCTATGTATTGATATCTCTCTGTTAGTGTGTCAAGTGGGTGTAAAGCGGCATAAACACAGCAGTGAAAAGCAGCTAAACCCCATTATAAAAATAAATTACTTTGAAACACCCATGAAACAAAGACAGTGAAAGAGAGAGAAATTCTTACACAATGCGTTCAGGGGCTGTGATGCAACCTGGATTGACCATATCTAGACCCACAGCTGGATGAGACATAAGGGTGGATACTCTTGGGTATGAGAGGTTTGGTGAGGTTGGGTGAGCAAACGCAGACCCTTTAAAGTAATACTGCGTGGTACCCATCGCATGGGTCCCAAATCTCCAGGTTCAAGGGCATCTTCCTACATCAAAAACATGCATGAGAAACCCAGAAGATGGTACACCGTGTGATGGGGAAAGGTTTCTAAAATGCACCTCATTTCTCATCTCCTTGTGCCCGGGTTCGCCATTCCAGCCGCTTTACTAGCAAGCTCCCTACTTGGGGCATCAGCACCTTTAACCTCCTGTTCCGTACAGGTTGCAATTTGTCCTGAGGATAAACGGGAAGACGTGGAACCAACGAGAGACTAGCTCTTGGTGTTGGGACAGGCACAGGTCACTCTATTTTCCCATCAGAAAGAAGAATTAACCACAGGCTCAGCCTGCCCCCCGGAACCAGAACAGGGCCTGAAGCCATTCTGCGATTTTGCGGCCAGCTCCCATAAAAACGAGTTGTAAAATGGAGGTTCAGGGCACTGCAATTCACAAACATGCAGAGTTATAAATGATAACTCTCGTCCACAAATATATTGAGGGAAGGCAAAGAAGAGGATTTGAAATCAAGGCAGAATTGCAGGAAACAGATTTCAGGAGGTAGATACGAATCGCCTTTAAAGCACATGAAAAGCGGCAAAACGTTGACAATGATGCCCTTGGCCAAAAAGGGCGTATGCGTTTTTTCCTGAATATATTCAGGAAAAAACGCATACGCCCTTTTTGGCCAACCAAGCAACCTGGAAAGGCAAATCAGCGCTACAAACAAGTCTCGCTTCCCATCGGTCAAAAGGGCCATGCTGAAAAAAGTGTCAAAACCAGAAATGCAGGACAGGCCATGGAGAAATGGGAGCCTTGCTACACTGATGGGCGGGATGTAAATTGCCAAGAGCCACTCTGGGGAAGTGTCCGGTGAGTCCTGAAACATCTGAAAAACACAGCTTAGAGAGCATAGGGCACTTCCACTCATGGGGGTATAAATTGGGAAAATTAAAAATCAGCAAGACACAAGCACCCCAAAGTTTAGGGCTGCTCTGTTGACCGGGACCTCCACTTCATTCCACCTTAAATATCCCAGGAAAGAAAAAAATGGATAAAGAAGTTGTGGTCCTTATGTACAATGGAATATCACTCAGCCAGGAAATCAATGTCGTAAGGTTAGTAGCAGCATGATGAGTGGATTTAGGTACGACGATTCTAAGTGAAATAAGTCACACAGAAAAGGACACTTCTCATAAGGTATCACTGATAGAGGGAATGTAAAAACCGTTACACTTGAACTGAATTACAAAACAGAACAGAGTCACACATGCAGAAAACACACTATGGCTGCTTAACGGGAAAGGTGAGGTGGGGTGATACATAAAACAAGGGTATCAAATTAGCTCAGATACCGTTCCATAAACCCAATATGTAATAGACAAGACCTACTCCTTGCTCAGAGAACTGGACTCAACACGCCCTATTCACCGCACAAGAATATATCTGACTAATAATAATCCTAAAACCTATGTATTGATATCTCTCTGTTAGTGTGTCAAGTGGGTGTAAAGCGGCATAAACAGAGCAGTGAAAAGCAGCTAAACCCCATTATAAAAATAAATTACTTTGAAACACCCATGAAACAAAGACAGTGAAAGAGAGAGAAATTCTTACACAATGCTTTCAGGGGCTGTGATGCAACTTGGATTGACCATATCTAGAGGCACAGCTGGATGAGACATAAGGGAAGACACTCTTGGGGCTGAGAGGTTTGGAGAGGTTGGGTGAGCAAACACAGACCCTTTAAAGTAATACTGCGTGGTACCCATCGCATGGGTCCCAAATCTCCAGGTTCAAGGGCATCTTCCTACATCAAAAACATGCATGAGAAACCCAGAAGATGGTACACCGTGTGATGGGGAAAGGTTTCTAAAACGCACCTCATTTCTCATCTCCTTGTGCCCGGGTTCGCCATTCCAGCCGCTTTACTAGCAAGCTCCCTACTTGGAGCATCAGCACCTTTAACCTCCTATTCCGTAGAGGTTGCAATTTGTCCTGAGGATAAACGGGAAGACGTGGAACCAACGAGAGACTAGCTCTTGGTGTTGGGACAGGCACAGGTCACTCTATTTTCCCTTCAGAAAGAAGAATTAACCACAGGCTCAGCCTGCCCCCCGGAACCAGAACAGGGCCTGAATCCATTCTGCGATTTTGCGGCCAGCTCCCATAAAAACGAGTTGTAAAATGGAGGTTCAGGGCACTGCAATTCACAAACCTGCAGAGTTATAAATGATAACTCTCGTCCACAAATATATTGAGGGGAGGCAAAGAAGAGGATTTGAAATCAAGGCAGAATTGCAGGAAACAGATTTCAGGAGGTAGATACGAATCGCCTTTAAAGCACATGAAAAGCGGCAAAACGTTGACAATGATGCCCTTGGCCAAAAAGGGCGTATGCGTTTTTTCCTGAATATATTCAGGAAAAAACGCATACGCCCTTTTTGGCCAACCAAGCAACCTGGAAAGGCAAATCAGCGCTACAAAGAAGTCTCGCTTCCCATCGGTCAAAAGGGCCATGCTGAAAAAAGTGTCAAAACCAGAAATGCAGGACAGGCCATGGAGAAATGGGAGCCTTGCTACACTGATGGGCGGGATGTAAATTGCCAAGAGCCACTCTGGAGAAGTGTCCGGTGAGTCCTGAAACATCTGCAAAACACAGCTTAGAGAGCATAGGGCACTTCCACTCATGGGGGTATAAATTGGGAAAATTAAAAATCAGCAAGACACAAGCACCCCAAAGTTTAGGGCTGCTCTGTTGACCAGGACCTCCACTTCATTCCACCTTAAATATCCCAGGAAAGAGAAAAATGGATAAAGAAGTTGTGGTCCTTATGTACAATGGAATATCACTCAGCCAGGAAATCAATGTCGTAAGGTTAGTAGCAGCATGATGAGTGGATTTAGGTACGACGATTCTAAGTGAAATAAGTCACACAGAAAAGGACACTTCTCATAAGGTATCACTGATAGAGGGAATGTAAATACCATTACACTTGAACTGAATTACAAAAGAGAACAGAGTCACACATGCAGGAAACACACTATGGCTGCTTAACGGGAAAGGTGAGGTGGGGTGATACATAAAACAAGGGTATCAAATTAGCTCAGATACCGTTCCATAAACCCAATATATAATAGACAAGACCTACTCCTTGCTCAGAGAACTGGACTCAACACGCCCTATTCACCGCACAAGAATATATCTGACTAATAATAATCGTAAAACCTATGTATTGATATCTCTCTGTTAGTGTGTCAAGTGGGTGTAAAGCGGCATAAACACAGCAGTGAAAAGCAGCTAAACCCCATTATAAAAATAAATTACTTTGAAACAACCATGAAACAAAGACAGTGAAAGAGAGAGAAATTCTTACACAATGCGTTCAGGGGCTGTGATGCAACCTGGATTGACCATATGTAGACGCACAGCTGGATGAGACATAAGGGTGGACACTCTTGGGGCTGAGAGGTTTGGTGAGGTTGGGTGAGCAAACGCAGACCCTTTAAAGGAATACTGCGTGGTACCCATCGCATGGGTCCCAAATCTCCAGGTTCAAGGGCATCTTCCTACATCAAAAACATGCATGAGAAACCCAGAAGATGGTACACCGTGTGATGGGGAAAGGTTTCTAAAACGCACCTCATTTCTCATCTCCTTGTGCCCGGGTTCGCCATTCCAGCCGCTTTACTAGCAAGCTCCCTACTTGGAGCATCAGCACCTTTAACCTCCTGTTCCGTACAGGTTGCAATTTGTCCTGAGGATAAACGAGAAGACGTGGAACCAACGAGAGACTAGCTCTTGGTGTTGGGACAGGCACAGGTCACTCTATTTTCCCATCAGAAAGAAGAATTAACCACAGGCTCAGCCTGCCCCCCGGAACCAGAACAGGGCCTGAAGCCATTCTGCGATTTTGCGGCCAGCTCCCATAAAAACGAGTTGTAAAATGGAGGTTCAGGGCACTGCAATTCACAAACCTGCAGAGTTATAAATGATAACTCTCGTCCACAAATATATTGAGGGGAGGCAAAGAAGAGGATTTGAAATCAAGGCAGAATTGCAGGAAACAGATTTCAGGAGGTAGATACGAATCGCCTTTAAAGCACATGAAAAGCGGCAAAACGTTGACAATGATGCCCTTGGCCAAAAAGGGCGTATGCGTTTTTTCCTGAATATATTCAGGAAAAAACGCATACGCCCTTTTTGGCCAACCAAGCAACCTGGAAAGGCAAATCAGCGCTACAAAGAAGTCTCGCTTCCCATCGGTCAAAAGGGCCATGCTGAAAAAAGTGTCAAAACCAGAAATGCAGGACAGGCCATGGAGAAATGGGAGCCTTGCTACACTGATGGGCGGGATGTAAATTGCCAAGAGTCACTCTGGGGAAGTGTCCGGTGAGTCCTGAAACATCTGAAAAACACAGCTTAGAGAGCATAGGGCACTTCCACTCATGGGGGTATAAATTGGGAAAATTAAAAATCAGCAAGACACAAGCACCCCAAAGTTTAGGGCTGCTCTGTTGACCAGGACCTCCACTTCATTCCACCTTAAATATCCCAGGAAAGAGAAAAATGGATAAAGAAGTTGTGGTCCTTATGTACAATGGAATATCACTCAGCCAGGAAATCAATGTCGTAAGGTTAGTAGCAGCATGATGAGTGGATTTAGGTACGACGATTCTAAGTGAAATAAGTCACACAGAAAAGGACACTTCTCATAAGGTATCACTGATAGAGGGAATGTAAATACCATTACACTTGAACTGAATTACAAAAGAGAACAGAGTCACACATGCAGAAAACACACTATGGCTGCTTAACGGGAAAGGTGAGGTGGGGTGATACATAAAACAAGGGTATCAAATTAGCTCAGATACCGTTCCATAAACCCAATATGTAATAGACAAGACCTACTCCTTGCTCAGAGAACTGGACTCAAAACGCCCTATTCACCGCACAAGAATATATCTGACTAGTAATAATCTTAAAACCTATGTATTGATATCTCTCTGTTAGTGTGTCAAGTGGGTGTAAAGCGGCATAAACACAGCAGTGAAAAGCAGCTAAACCCCATTATAAAAATAAATTACTTTGAAACACCCATGAAACAAAGACAGTGAAAGAGAGAGAAATTCTTACACAATGCGTTCAGGGGCTGTGATGCAACCTGGATTGACCATATCTAGACCCACAGCTGGATGAGACATAAGGGTGGATACTCTTGGGTATGAGAGGTTTGGTGAGGTTGGGTGAGCAAACGCAGACCCTTTAAAGTAATACTGCGTGGTACCCATCGCATGGGTCCCAAATCTCCAGGTTCAAGGGCATCTTCCTACATCAAAAACATGCATGAGAAACCCAGAAGATGGTACACCGTGTGATGGGGAAAGGTTTCTAAAACGCACCTCATTTCTCATCTCCTTGTGCCCGGGTTCGCCATTCCAGCCGCTTTACTAGCAAGCTCCCTACTTGGGGCATCAGCACCTTTAACCTCCTGTTCCGTACAGGTTGCAATTTGTCCTGAGGATAAACGGGAAGACGTGGAACCAACGAGAGACTAGCTCTTGGTGTTGGGACAGGCACAGGTCACTCTATTTTCCCATCAGAAAGAAGAATTAACCACAGGCTCAGCCTGCCCCCCGGAACCAGAACAGGGCCTGAAGCCATTCTGCGATTTTGCGGCCAGCTCCCATAAAAACGAGTTGTAAAATGGAGGTTCAGGGCACTGCAATTCACAAACATGCAGAGTTATAAATGATAACTCTCGTCCACAAATATATTGAGGGAAGGCAAAGAAGAGGATTTGAAATCAAGGCAGAATTGCAGGAAACAGATTTCAGGAGGTAGATACGAATCGCCTTTAAAGCACATGAAAAGCGGCAAAACGTTGACAATGATGCCCTTGGCCAAAAAGGGCGTATGCGTTTTTTCCTGAATATATTCAGGAAAAAACGCATACGCCCTTTTTGGCCAACCAAGCAACCTGGAAAGGCAAATCAGCGCTACAAACAAGTCTCGCTTCCCATCGGTCAAAAGGGCCATGCTGAAAAAAGTGTCAAAACCAGAAATGCAGGACAGGCCATGGAGAAATGGGAGCCTTGCTACACTGATGGGCGGGATGTAAATTGCCAAGAGCCACTCTGGAGAAGTGTCCGGTGAGTCCTGAAACATCTGAAAAACACAGCTTAGAGAGCATAGGGCACTTCCACTCATGGGGGTATAAATTGGGAAAATTAAAAATCAGCAAGACACAAGCACCCCAAAGTTTAGGGCTGCTCTGTTGACCAGGACCTCCACTTCATTCCACCTTAAATATCCCAGGAAAGAGAAAAATGGATAAAGAAGTTGTGGTCCTTATGTACAATGGAATATCACTCAGCCAGGAAATCAATGTCGTAAGGTTAGTAGCAGCATGATGAGTGGATTTAGGTACGACGATTCTAAGTGAAATAAGTCACACAGAAAAGGACACTTCTCATAAGGTATCACTGATAGAGGGAATGTAAATACCATTACACTTGAACTGAATTACAAAAGAGAACAGAGTCACACATGCAGAAAACACACTATGGCTGCTTAACGGGAAAGGTGAGGTGGGGTGATACATAAAACAAGGGTATCAAATTAGCTCAGATACCGTTCCATAAACCCAATATATAATAGACAAGACCTACTCCTTGCTTAGAGAACTGGACTCAACACGCCCTATTCACCGCACAAGAATATATCTGACTAATAATAATCGTAAAACCTATGTATTGATATCTCTCTGTTAGTGTGTCAAGTGGGTGTAAAGCGGCATAAACACAGCAGTGAAAAGCAGCTAAACCCCATTATAAAAATAAATTACTTTGAAACAACCATGAAACAAAGACAGTGAAAGAGAGAGAAATTCTTACACAATGCGTTCAGGGGCTGTGATGCAACCTGGATTGACCATATGTAGACGCACAGCTGGATGAGACATAAGGGTGGACACTCTTGGGGCTGAGAGGTTTGGTGAGGTTGGGTGAGCAAACGCAGACCCTTTAAAGGAATACTGCGTGGTACCCATCGCATGGGTCCCAAATCTCCAGGTTCAAGGGCATCTTCCTACATCAAAAACATGCATGAGAAACCCAGAAGATGGTACACCGTGTGATGGGGAAAGGTTTCTAAAACGCACCTCATTTCTCATCTCCTTGTGCCCGGGTTCGCCATTCCAGCCGCTTTACTAGCAAGCTCCCTACTTGGAGCATCAGCACCTTTAACCTCCTGTTCCGTACAGGTTGCAATTTGTCCTGAGGATAAACGAGAAGACGTGGAACCAACGAGAGACTAGCTCTTGGTGTTGGGACAGGCACAGGTCACTCTATTTTCCCATCAGAAAGAAGAATTAACCACAGGCTCAGCCTGCCCCCCGGAACCAGAACAGGGCCTGAAGCCATTCTGCGATTTTGCGGCCAGCTCCCATAAAAACGAGTTGTAAAATGGAGGTTCAGGGCACTGCAATTCACAAACCTGCAGAGTTATAAATGATAACTCTCGTCCACAAATATATTGAGGGAAGGCAAAGAAGAGGATTTGAAATCAAGGCAGAATTGCAGGAAACAGATTTCAGGAGGTAGATACGAATCGCCTTTAAAGCACATGAAAAGCGGCAAAACGTTGACAATGATGCCCTTGGCCAAAAAGGGCGTATGCGTTTTTTCCTGAATATATTCAGGAAAAAACGCATACGCCCTTTTTGGCCAACCAAGCAACCTGGAAAGGCAAATCAGCGCTACAAAGAAGTCTCGCTTCCCATCGGTCAAAAGGGCCATGCTGAAAAAAGTGTCAAAACCAGAAATGCAGGACAGGCCATGGAGAAATGGGAGCCTTGCTACACTGATGGGCGGGATGTAAATTGCCAAGAGTCACTCTGGGGAAGTGTCCGGTGAGTCCTGAAACATCTGAAAAACACAGCTTAGAGAGCATAGGGCACTTCCACTCATGGGGGTATAAATTGGGAAAATTAAAAATCAGCAAGACACAAGCACCCCAAAGTTTAGGGCTGCTCTGTTGACCAGGACCTCCACTTCATTCCACCTTAAATATCCCAGGAAAGAGAAAAATGGATAAAGAAGTTGTGGTCCTTATGTACAATGGAATATCACTCAGCCAGGAAATCAATGTCGTAAGGTTAGTAGCAGCATGATGAGTGGATTTAGGTACGACGATTCTAAGTGAAATAAGTCACACAGAAAAGGACACTTCTCATAAGGTATCACTGATAGAGGGAATGTAAATACCATTACACTTGAACTGAATTACAAAAGAGAACAGAGTCACACATGCAGAAAACACACTATGGCTGCTTAACGGGAAAGGTGAGGTGGGGTGATACATAAAACAAGGGTATCAAATTAGCTCAGATACCGTTCCATAAACCCAATATGTAATAGACAAGACCTACTCCTTGCTCAGAGAACTGGACTCAAAACGCCCTATTCACCGCACAAGAATATATCTGACTAGTAATAATCTTAAAACCTATGTATTGATATCTCTCTGTTAGTGTGTCAAGTGGGTGTAAAGCGGCATAAACACAGCAGTGAAAAGCAGCTAAACCCCATTATAAAAATAAATTACTTTGAAACACCCATGAAACAAAGACAGTGAAAGAGAGAGAAATTCTTACACAATGCGTTCAGGGGCTGTGATGCAACCTGGATTGACCATATCTAGACCCACAGCTGGATGAGACATAAGGGTGGATACTCTTGGGTATGAGAGGTTTGGTGAGGTTGGGTGAGCAAACGCAGACCCTTTAAAGTAATACTGCGTGGTACCCATCGCATGGGTCCCAAATCTCCAGGTTCAAGGGCATCTTCCTACATCAAAAACATGCATGAGAAACCCAGAAGATGGTACACCGTGTGATGGGGAAAGGTTTCTAAAATGCACCTCATTTCTCATCTCCTTGTGCCCGGGTTCGCCATTCCAGCCGCTTTACTAGCAAGCTCCCTACTTGGGGCATCAGCACCTTTAACCTCCTGTTCCGTACAGGTTGCAATTTGTCCTGAGGATAAACGGGAAGACGTGGAACCAACGAGAGACTAGCTCTTGGTGTTGGGACAGGCACAGGTCACTCTATTTTCCCATCAGAAAGAAGAATTAACCACAGGCTCAGCCTGCCCCCCGGAACCAGAACAGGGCCTGAAGCCATTCTGCGATTTTGCGGCCAGCTCCCATAAAAACGAGTTGTAAAATGGAGGTTCAGGGCACTGCAATTCACAAACATGCAGAGTTATAAATGATAACTCTCGTCCACAAATATATTGAGGGAAGGCAAAGAAGAGGATTTGAAATCAAGGCAGAATTGCAGGAAACAGATTTCAGGAGGTAGATACGAATCGCCTTTAAAGCACATGAAAAGCGGCAAAACGTTGACAATGATGCCCTTGGCCAAAAAGGGCGTATGCGTTTTTTCCTGAATATATTCAGGAAAAAACGCATACGCCCTTTTTGGCCAACCAAGCAACCTGGAAAGGCAAATCAGCGCTACAAACAAGTCTCGCTTCCCATCGGTCAAAAGGGCCATGCTGAAAAAAGTGTCAAAACCAGAAATGCAGGACAGGCCATGGAGAAATGGGAGCCTTGCTACACTGATGGGCGGGATGTAAATTGCCAAGAGCCACTCTGGGGAAGTGTCCGGTGAGTCCTGAAACATCTGAAAAACACAGCTTAGAGAGCATAGGGCACTTCCACTCATGGGGGTATAAATTGGGAAAATTAAAAATCAGCAAGACACAAGCACCCCAAAGTTTAGGGCTGCTCTGTTGACCGGGACCTCCACTTCATTCCACCTTAAATATCCCAGGAAAGAAAAAAATGGATAAAGAAGTTGTGGTCCTTATGTACAATGGAATATCACTCAGCCAGGAAATCAATGTCGTAAGGTTAGTAGCAGCATGATGAGTGGATTTAGGTACGACGATTCTAAGTGAAATAAGTCACACAGAAAAGGACACTTCTCATAAGGTATCACTGATAGAGGGAATGTAAAAACCGTTACACTTGAACTGAATTACAAAACAGAACAGAGTCACACATGCAGAAAACACACTATGGCTGCTTAACGGGAAAGGTGAGGTGGGGTGATACATAAAACAAGGGTATCAAATTAGCTCAGATACCGTTCCATAAACCCAATATGTAATAGACAAGACCTACTCCTTGCTCAGAGAACTGGACTCAACACGCCCTATTCACCGCACAAGAATATATCTGACTAATAATAATCCTAAAACCTATGTATTGATATCTCTCTGTTAGTGTGTCAAGTGGGTGTAAAGCGGCATAAACAGAGCAGTGAAAAGCAGCTAAACCCCATTATAAAAATAAATTACTTTGAAACACCCATGAAACAAAGACAGTGAAAGAGAGAGAAATTCTTACACAATGCTTTCAGGGGCTGTGATGCAACTTGGATTGACCATATCTAGAGGCACAGCTGGATGAGACATAAGGGAAGACACTCTTGGGGCTGAGAGGTTTGGAGAGGTTGGGTGAGCAAACACAGACCCTTTAAAGTAATACTGCGTGGTACCCATCGCATGGGTCCCAAATCTCCAGGTTCAAGGGCATCTTCCTACATCAAAAACATGCATGAGAAACCCAGAAGATGGTACACCGTGTGATGGGGAAAGGTTTCTAAAACGCACCTCATTTCTCATCTCCTTGTGCCCGGGTTCGCCATTCCAGCCGCTTTACTAGCAAGCTCCCTACTTGGAGCATCAGCACCTTTAACCTCCTATTCCGTAGAGGTTGCAATTTGTCCTGAGGATAAACGGGAAGACGTGGAACCAACGAGAGACTAGCTCTTGGTGTTGGGACAGGCACAGGTCACTCTATTTTCCCTTCAGAAAGAAGAATTAACCACAGGCTCAGCCTGCCCCCCGGAACCAGAACAGGGCCTGAATCCATTCTGCGATTTTGCGGCCAGCTCCCATAAAAACGAGTTGTAAAATGGAGGTTCAGGGCACTGCAATTCACAAACCTGCAGTTATAAATGATAACTCTCGTCCACAAATATATTGAGGGAAGGCAACGAAGAGGATTTGAAATCAAGGCAGAATTGCAGGAAACAGATTTCAGGAAGTAGATTCGAATCGCATTTAAAGCACATGAAAAGCGGCAAAACGTTGACAATGATGCCCTTGGCCAAAAAGGGCGTATGCGTTTTTTCCTGAATATATTCAGGAAAAAACGCATACGCCCTTTTTGGCCAACCAAGCAACCTGGAAAGGCAAATCAGTGCTACAAAGCATTCTCGCTTCCCATCGGTCAAACGGACCATGCTGAAAAAAGTGTCAAAACCAGAAATGCAGGACAGGCCATGGAGAAATGGGAGCCTTGCTATGCTGATGGGCGGGATGTAAATTGCCAACAGCCACTCTGGAGAAGTGTACGGTGTGTCCTGAAACATCTAAAAAACACAGCTTAGAGAGCATAGGGCATTTCCACTCATGGGCGTATAAATTGGGAAAACTAAAAATAAGCAAGACACAGGCACACCAAAGTTTAGGGCTGCTCTGTTGACAAGAACCTCCTCTTCATTACACCTTAAATATCCCAGGAAATAGGAAAATGGATAACGATGTTGTGGTCCTTATGTACAAGGGAATATCACTCAGCCATGAAATCAATGTCATAAGGCTATTAGCAGCATGATGAGTGGATTTAGGTACGACGATTCTAAGTGAAATAAGTCACACAGAAAAAGACACTTATCATAAGATATCACTTGTAGAGGGAATGTAAAAACCGTTACACTTGAACTGAATTACAAAACAGAACAGAGTCACACATGCAGAAAACACACTATGGCTGCTTAACGGGAAAGGTGAGGTGGGGTGATGCATAAAACAAGGGTTTCATATTAGCTCAAATACCGATCCATAAACCCAATATGTAATAGACAAGACCTACTCCTTGCTCAGTGAAGTGGATGCAACACCCCCTATTCAACGAACAAGAATATATCTGACTAGTAAAAATCTTAAAACCTATGTATTGATTTCTCTCTGTAAGTGAATCAAGTGGCTGTAAAGGGGCATAAACACAGCAGTGAAAATCAGGTAAACCCCATTATAAAAATAAATTACTTTAAAATCCCAAAAAACAAAAACAGTGATAGAGGGAGAAATTTTTACATAATTCGTTCCGGGGCTGTGATGCAACCTGGTGTGACCATATCTAGACCCACAGCTGGATGAGAAATAAAGCTGGACACTCTTGGGGCTGAAGGTCTCTTTCCCTATATACCAGATTGGGAACGTAGAAAGGCTGCCACCCTCTGGCCGTTACCTGCAAAAGCAGCTTTAAAACCTGTGCTAATGGTCACTTCATATGAACAAGTACTTCAGGGCTGTAAATGAAACGTGCCCTCAAAATGTCTTGAGGGAGGTAATGGCCAAAAATTTTCAAAATGTGACACTTACTTTAAGAAAACACTTTGAAGAACTAAGCTGTAATCACAGTTTGATAAATAAAAAGGGCATGCTTTAAAGCTCAATTTCAACAGATTATGGGACACATGCAAATTCAACCACAGATAGGTATCAGCTCGCACCTGTTAGAATAACCATCAGCAAGAAAACTACAAACAATAAATATTGAAGGTGTTTTGGAGAAATGCATACCCTCAATTTTAAGTGGGACATAACCTGGAAAGAGCCACTAATGAGAACTGAATGGTGGTGCCTTTAAAACATACACACTGAGCTACCATATGATACAGCAAGCCCACTCCTTGGCCTATAACATAAGAAGATATAACTGGAAAGACACAGGCAAGCAAATGTGCATTGCAGCAGTATTACAATAGCCAAGACATGGAGGCAACCAGAAAGTCCATCAAGAGGTGCGTGGCCAAAGAAGAACTGGTACACGTACAGATGGAATATTAGCCAGGGAAAAAAATGAAACAATGCCATTTGCAGCACCATGTATGATTCTTGAGGTAATCAGGCAAATTGTACTAAGTCAGAAAGCAAAAGACACATATCCTATAATATCACTTATAGGTCTTAGCTAAAAATTGATACCAATGAAGATATTTCCACAGAGAAATGCAATCACAGATTCATTAAACAAACTTATGGTTCACCAAATGGAAAGGTGTGAGGATTGGATACATTAGGATATTGGGGTTAAGATAGATATAGAAACACATGTGAAATATGTAATCACCAAAGACCTACGTAATACCAAGACAAGACTACTCAACATCGTGTCATAACCTACATGGGAAAATGATCCAAAGAAGAATAGATATATGTATATGTTTAAAAGAACCACATCTTTCACACCTAGAAGAAACAAAACATTTTAATTAAATTTGCTCTGACAAAAAATAAAAATTAAATTAAAAAAAGAACAAGAAGTAATGAGACATAAACTTAAGGGGCTATTTGCTGGCACATTGCATTCTAATTTACAACCAGAACATGACTTCCATTAAGGCTCTGTCATCACTAATAAAGCAGCTTTATAAGCAATGTTGAAGGTAGCTTAAAAGAAGTCTCACTAATTATTGATAGTAACAAGGAAACAAAGAAAAGTAAAAATCTCACTGCAAAAAGTATACATAGGGTAAGGATAGTAGATCAAACACTTATTAAACTTCTGTAAAGAATAAAAGACAACAGTAGTATGTTTTTTTTTAAAAAGAGAGGACCCAAATAAATCTGAAATGAAAGAGATGATGTTACAACGGACACCACAGAAATACAAAGTATCCTAAGATACACACAGGGTAACTCAGGGCTCAGACTGGACGGAGCCCACTCTCCAGTCCCCTGTACATGACTTACAGGAGCCTCAGGAACTGAGGAGGGGGTCCCTGAGGAGAGGCTCAAGATAGAATATGGTAGACATTAACATGACTGCATTCATCTTAAACATGCCTGAACTACATTCACACGAGATGATTTTGTCCTGTATGTACATCGGCACCTCTAGTTGGAACTGCAGATCTTTGGCTTCAACACCTCTACTGACAACATTAGCGTCACCTGCTGTGGACCGTCTCCTATAGGATTTCTAGAATCACAAAACATCGAAGCTTCACAGGACCCAGAGTCTGTGCAACTCCACACAGAGTCTCAGAGTCTCAACTCCACTCAGATACTCCACTCTTGGAGGGCACACACAAAGTAGTGTGCACATCAGGACCCAGGGGAAGGAGCAGTGACCCTGTAGGAGAATGACCAGAACTACCTGCTACTTTTAGAGGGTCTCCTGCAGAGGCAGGTGGTGGCTGTGGCTGTGGCTCACCGTGAGGACAACGACACTGGCAGCAGAAGTTCTGGGAAATACTCCTTGGTGTGAGCCCTCCCAGAGTCCGCCATTAGCCCCACCAAGAGCAAGGTAGGCTCCAGGGCTGGGTCGCCTCAGGCCAAACAACCAACAGGGAGGGAACCCAGCCCCATGCATCAGCAGACAAGCGGATTAAACTTTTTATTAAAGTTTTATTTAATCCGTAGACAAGCGGATTAAAGCTCTGCCCACCAAAGCAACACCCAGCTCTACCCACCACCAGTCCTTCCCATCAGGAAGCTTGCACAAGCCTCTAAGATAGACTCATCCACCGGAGAGCAGACAGCAGAAGCAAGAAGAACTACAATTCTGCAGCCTGTGGAAGGAAAACCACATTCACAGAAAGATAGACAAAATGAAAAGGCAGAGGACTTTATACCAGATCAAGGAACAAGATAAAACCCCAGAAAAAAAAACAAAATGAGGTGGAGATAGGGAACCTTCCAGAAAAAAAATTCAGAATAATGATAGTGAAGTTGAGCCAAGACCTTGGAAAAAGAAAGGAGGCAAAGATCGAGAAGATGCAAGAAATGTTTAACAAAGACCTAGAAGAATTAAGGAACAAACACCTAGAAGAATTAAAGAACAAACAAACAGAGGTGAACAATGGAATAACTGAAATGAAAAATACACTAGAAGGAATCAGTAGCAGAATAACTGTGGCAGAAGAACGGATAAGTGACCTGGAAGACAGAAAGGTGGAAATCACTGCCATGGAACAGAATAAAGAAAAAGAATGAAAATAAACGAAGACACCCCAAGAGTCCTCTGGGACAACATTAAACGCAACAACATTCGCATTATAGGGGTCCCAGAAGGAGAAGAGAGAGAGAAAGGACCCGAGAATATATTTAAAGAGATAATGGTCAAAAACTTCCCTAGCATGGGAAAAGAAATAGCCACCCAAGTCCAGAAGCACAGAGTGTCCCAGGCAGGATAAACCAAAGGAGAAAAATGACAAGACACATAGTAATCAAATTGACAAAAATTAACGACAAAGAAAAATGATTGAAAGCAGCAAGGGAAAAATGACAAATAACATACAAGGGAACTCCCATAAGGATAACAACTGATTTCTCAGCAGAAAATCTACAAGCCAGAAGGAAGTGGCATGATAAATTTAAAGTGATGAAAGGGAAGAACCTACAACCAAGAGTACTCCACCCTGCAAAGAGCTCATTCAGATTTGATGGAGAAATCAAAAGCCTTACAGACAAGCAAAAGCTAAGAGAATTCAGCACCATGAAACCAGCTCTACACCAAATGCTAAAGGAACTTCTCTAAGTGGGAAACACAAGAGAAGAAAAGGACCCACCAAGACAAACCCATAACAATTAAGAAAATAGTAGTAGGAACATACATATCGATAATTACCTTAAACGTGAATGCACTACATGTTCCAACCAAAAGACACAGGCTCGCTGAATGGATACAAAAACAAGACCCATATATATGCTGTCTACAAGAGATCCATTTCAGACCTAGGGACACATACAGACTCAAAGTGAGGCGATGGAAAAATATATTCTATGCAAATGAAAATCAAAAGAAAGCTGGAGTAGCAATACTCATATCAGATAAAATAGACTTTAAAATAAAGAATGTTACAAGAGACAAGGAAAGGCACTGCATAATGGTCAGGGGATCAATCCAAGAAGAAGATATAACAACTATAAATATATATGTACCCAAAATAGGAGCAGCTCAATGTATAAGGCAACTGCTAACAGCTATAAAAGAGGAAATCGACAGTAACACAATAATAGCGGGGGACTTTAACAGCTCACTTACACCAGTGGAGATCAGCCAGACAGAAAATTAATAAGGAAACACAAGCTTTAAATGACACAATAGACCAGATAGAGTTAATTGATATTTATAGGACATTCCATCCAAAAACAGCAGATTACACGTTCTTCTCAACTGCACACGGAACATTCTCCAGGATAGATCACATCTTGGGTCACAGATAAAGCCTCAGTAAATTTAAGAAAACTGAAATCATATCAAGCAGCTGTTCCGACCACAATGCTATGAGATTAGAAATCAATTACACGGAAAAAACCGTAAAAAACACAAACACATGGAGGCTAAACAATACGTTACTAAATAACCAAGAGATCACTGAAGAAATCAAAGAGGAAATCAAAAACTACCTAGAGACAAATGACAACAAAAACACGATGATCCAAAACCTATGGGATGCAGCAAAAGGAGTTCTAAGAGGGAAGTTTATAGCAATACAAGCCTACCTCAAGAAACAAGAAAAATCTCAAATAAACAATCTAACCTTACACCTAGAGGAACTAGAGAAAGAAGAACAAAACCCAAAGTTAGTAGAAGGAAAGAAATCATAAAGATCAGAGCAGAAATAAATGAAATAGAAACAAAGAAAACGAAAGCAAAGATCAATAAAACTAAAAGCTGGTTCTTTGAGAAGATAAGCAAAAATGATCAACCTCTAGCCGGACTCCAGAAAAAGAGGGAGAGGACGCAAATCAACAAAATTAGAAGTGAAAAAGCAGAAGTTATAACAGACACCACAGGAATACAAAGCATCCTAAGAGACTACTACAAGCAACTCTAGGCCAATAAAATGGACAATCTGGAAGAAATGGACAAATTCTTAGAAAGGGATAACCTTCTAAGACTGAACCAGGAAGAAATAGAAAATATGAACAAACCTATCACAAGCAATGAAATTGAAACTGTGATTAAAAATCTTCCAACAAACAAAAGTCCAGAACCAGATGGCATCACAGGTGAATTCTATCAAACATTTAGAGCAGAGCTAACACCCAACCTTCTCAAATTCTTCAAAACAATTGCAGCGGAAGGAACACTCCCAAACTCATTCTATGAGACCACCATCACCCTGATACCAAAATCAGACAGAGATACTACAAGGAAAGAAAATTATAGACCAATATCACTGATGAATATAGATGTAAAAATCCTCAACAAAATACTAGCAAACAGAATCGAACAACACATGAAAAGGATCATACACCATGATCAAGTGGGGTTTATCCCAGGGATGCGAGGATTCTTCAATATACACAAATCAATGTGATACACCATATTAACAAATTGTAGAATAAAAGCATATGATCATCTCAATAGATGAAGGAAAAGATTTTGAGAAAATTCAACACTCATTTACGATAAAAACTCTGCAGAGTGTGGGCATAGAGGGAAACTACCTCAACATAATAAAGGCCATATATGACAAACCCACAGCAAACAACATTCTCAATGGTGAAAAACTGAAAGCGTTTCCTCTAAGATCAGGAACAAGACGAGGATGTCCACTCTCACCACTGCTATTCAACATAGTTTTGGAAGTCCTAGCCATGGCAATCAGAGAAGAAAAAGAAATAAAAGGAATACAAAAAGGAAAAGAAGAAGTAAAATTGTCACTGTTTGCAGATGACATGATATCATAGATAGAGAATCCTAAAGATGCCACCAGAAAACCACTGGAGCTAATCAATGAATTTGGTAAAGTTGCAGGATACAAAATTAATGCACAGAAATTGCTTGCATTCCTATACACTAACAATGAAAGATCAGAAAGAGAAATTAAGGAAACAATCCCATTACCACTGCAACAAAAAGAATAAAATACCTAGGAATAAACCTACCTAAGGAAGTAAAAGACCTGTACTCAGAAAACTATAAGACACTGATGAAAGAAATCAAAGATGATATAAACAGATGGAGACATATACCATGTTCTCGGATTAGAAGAATCAATATTGTGAAAATGACTATACTACCCAAAGCAATCTACAGATTCAATGCAATCCCGATCAAAATACCTTTGGCATTTTCTACAGAACAAGAAAAAAAAATCTTAAAATTTGTAGGGAGACACAAAAGACCCTGGATAGCCAAAGCAGTCTTGAGGGGGGAAAAAAAAAGAGCTGGAGGAATCAGACTTCCAGACTTCAGACTATATTGCAAAGCTACAGTAATCAAGATAATATGGTACTGACACAAGAACAGAAATATAGGTCAATAGAACAGGATAGAAAGCACAGAGATAAACCCACGTACCTATGGTTCACTAATCTATGACAAAGGAGGCAAGGGTATACAATGGAGAAAAGACAGTGTCTTCAGCAAGTGGTGCTGGGAAAACTGGACAGTTACATGTAAAAGAATGAAATTAGTACACTCCCTAACATCATACACAAAAATAAACTCAAAATGGATTAGAGACCTAAATATAAGACCAGCCACTATAAAACTCTTAGAGGAAAACATAAGCAGAACAGTCTATGACATAAATCACAGCAAGATCCTTTTTGACCCACCTCCTAGAGAAATGGAAATAAAAACAAAAATAAAAAAATGGGACCGAATGAAACATAAATTCTTTTGCACAGCAAAGGAAAACATAAGCAAGATGAAAAGACAACCATCAGAATGGGAGAAAATATTTTCAAATGAAGCAAATGGCAAAGGATTAATCTCCAAAAAGCAGCTCATGTAGCTCAATATCACAAAACCAAACAACCCAATCCAAAAATGGGCAGAAGACCTAAATAGACATTTCTCCAAAGAAGATATACAGGTTGCCAACAAACACATGAAAGGATGCTGAACATCACTAATCATTAGAGAAATGCAAATCAAAACTACAGTGAGGTATCACCTCACACCAGTCAGAATGGCCATCATCAAAAAATCTACCAACAATAAATGCTGGAGAGGCATTTATTGGAGCAAAGGGAACCCTCTTGCACTGTTGGTGGGAATGTAAATTGATATAGCCACTAGGGAGAACGGTATGGGGGTTCCTTAAAAACTAAAAATAGAACTACCATACAACCCAGCAAACCCACTCCTGGACATTTACCCTGAGAAAACCATAATTCAAAAAGAGTCATGTACCACAATGTTCACTGTAGCTCTATTTACAATAGCCAGGACATGGAAGCAACCTAAGTGTCCATCAACAGATAAATGGATAAGGAAGATGTGGCACAAATATACAATGGAACATTATTCAGCCATAAAAAGAAACGAAATTGAGTTACTTTTAGTGAGGTGGATGGATCTAGAGTCTGTCCTACAGAGTGAAGTAAGTCAGAAAGAGAAAAACAAATACCGTATGCTAACACATATATATGGAATCTTAAAAAAAAAGTTTATGAAGAACCTAGGGGCAGGAAAGGATTAAGGACACAGACGTAGAGAAAGGACTTGAGGACATGGGGAGAGGGAAGGGTAAGCTGGGACAAAGTGAGAGAGTGGTATGGACATATATACACTACCAAATGTAAAATTGATAGCTACTGGGAAGCAGCCACATAGCACAGGGAGATCAGCTCTGTGCTTTGTGACCACCTAAAAGGGTGGGATAAGGGAGTGAGAGGGAGTTGCAAGAGGGAGGGGATATGGTGTTATATGTATACGCACAGCTGATTCACTTTTTTATACAGCAGAAACTAACACACAATTGTAAAGCAATTATACTCCAATAAAGATGTAAAAGAAAAAAAAAAGCCCAGAGATAAACCTACACACCTATGGCCCACTAATCTATGACAAAGGAGGCAAGGGTATACAAAGGAGAAAAGACAGTCTCTTCAATAAGTGGTGCTGGGAAAAATGGACAGCTACATGTAAAAGAATGAAATTAGAACACTCCCTAACACCATACACAAAAAATAAACTCAAAATGGATTAGAGACCAAAATGTAAGACCGGACACTATAAAACTCTTAGAGGAAAACATAGGAAGAATACTCTTTGACATAAATCACAGCAAGATCTTTTTTGATCCACCTCCTAGAGTAATGGAATACAAAAAAATAAACATATGGGAGCAAATGAAACCTAAAAGCTTTTGCAAAGCAAAGGAAACTACAAACAAGACGAAAAGACAACCCTCACAATGGGAGAAAATATTTGCAAACGAATCAATGGACAAAGGATTAATCTCCAATGTATATAAACAGCTCATGCAGCTCAACAGTAAAAAAACAAACAACCCAATCCAAAAATGGGCAGATGACGTAAATAGACATTTGTCCCAAGAAGACATACAGATGACCAAGAAGCACATGAAAAGCTGCTCAACATCACTAATTATTAGAGAAATATAAACCAAAACTACAATGAGGTATCGCCTCACACGAGTTAGAATGGGCATCATCAGAAAATCTACAAGCAACAAATGCTGGAGAGGGTGTGGAGAAAAGGGAACCCTCTTACACTATTTGTGGGAATGTAAATTGATACAGTCACGATGGAGAACAGTATGGAGGTTCCTTAAAAAACTAAAAATAGAATTACCATATGACCCAGCAATCCCACTACTGGCCATATACCCAGAGAAAACCATAATTCAAAAAGACATATTCACCACAATATTCATTGCAGCACTATTTACAATAGCCAGGTCATGGAAGCAACCTAAATGCCCATAGACAGACGAACAGAAAAGATGTGCTACATATATAAAATGGAATATTACTCAGCCATAAAAAGGAATGAAATTGGGTCATTTGTAGAGACGTGGATAGATCTAGAGACTGTCATACAGAGTGAAGTAAGTCAGAAAGAGAAAAACAAATATCGTATATTAACGCATACATGTGGAACCTAGAAAAATGGTAAAGATGAACCGGTTTGCAAGGCAGAAATAGAGACACAGATGTAGAGAACAAATGTATGGACACCAAGGGGGGAAAGTGGCAGGGTGGTGGTGGTGGGATGAATTGCGAGCCTGGGATTGACATATATACACTTATATGTATAAAATAGGTTACCAATAAGAGCCTGCTGTATAAAAAAATGAATAAAATAAATTCAAAAATTAAAAAATAAGTAATACTTAAAAAAATAAAACAGAAAAAAAAGTTCTGCCCTTCCCATAGACGTATTTATATGAATGAATTATTTCCATGCTTATATCCATAAATACAAAAAGAGGAATAAAACTTACCTTGAACCAAAAAAGAAAGAAAAAAAAAAAACAGAACCCACTGGTCATACAGAGGAAAACCCTATCAGGGCACTTGCTCCAGGGGTAAACAATTCTGAAGTTGGTCACAGGTGGGGAATCATCTTCCATGCAGCCAGCAGCCCCCACACGAGGAGCGTCCTCATTGCAAAGCTGGGGGACCGTGAGGAGGCGTCTCTGAGTAAACGTGAGCTGAGCCCCAGGCCAGCTGCTGCTGAACTTTTCCCACCCTTCCCAGGTAAAACACCTGAATGTGTGCAAAGACTTTCAAAACTAGAGGAAGGGGCTTGGAGTCACACCAGCGACAGCACGCAGGCTGACTTGGTGCCTGCAGGCCAGCCAGGATGGTCCTGGCCCCGGGCGCTCGTCTGGAAGCTTTCCATTTCCCTGCCTGAGGTACCCCTCCTGTCCCGGCCCCCACTGCTTTTTTCCTTCCTCACCTCTGCCCGGGGAGAAATTCCAGCAGCAAGTATGGGTGACACATCCTCTTCTTTAGCAGGTGGCAGCCCGGCAACTCCTGCAGAAAGTCCAGCAGAGCCCCAGTCACACTGGGCCACTCATAGAGCCGTGGGCCCTACTCCCTCCCACCAGCCCAACCCCGAGACTGCTGACGGGGCAGAGAATATGGCGTCAGGCACAGCTGCAGAGGCTTTTGCTGCCTGGAGGGGTGTTTATATTGACCTCAACCCAGGCACACCTGGGAAGGGCTGGCCGGCCGGGTCAGGCTGCCCAGGTCAGCCAATCCTCGCCCCTCAGGGGCTCAGAGTTGCAGAAAATGGGCCTTGCTGCACCGGCCAGATCCAAGGAACAGGTGTAGGGTCCCGAGAGTCAGGATAGATAAGGGGCGGCAGCCCTGGCTTGTTTTCGAATCATTTTATCTGGTCCATGAGTGGGAGACAACTTCAAGAAGACCCTCTGCTAATGAGAGGAACCCAGGAGTCAGGGAGAGGAGGGGTGGTGGGTGGAGACAGAGGCCTGGTGCCCCAGCTGCAGTGGAAGCCCCTGGAAGACCAGGCAGAGGGAGGCCGCACAGAGTGAAGCCTAGGGTCACAGACCTGTTGGAGCTGCTGTTTGTTAGTTCAAGCTCTGCTCTGAGGTGCTCTGTGTCAGCTCTGAGTGACAGGGGTGCTGGGGGTGCTCTGCAATGAGGGCTATGTGCACGGTTCCTGTGTGCCCAGCCCTGCCGGGGTACCTGTCCACGGGAGCTCCATATCCAGGGAGGGGCCTGCCCATGAGAGCCCCGTGGGCTGCTGCGTACCTGCCCAGGTGAGCTCCATATCCTGGGAGGGGCCTGACCACAAGAGCCCCGTGGGCTGCTGGGGACCTGGTAGAGGACGCCAGGACAGTCAGTGAAGCCACAGAGGATATACATCTAGTAGTTCCTAATTCCTACACCCTGCTGGTCATTCTACCATCCACCAGGACATGGCATTCTGTATTAGACTTCAATGATGCCTTCTTCTGTATTCCATTAGTCCCAGAGTCACAAGAAATTTTGGCTGTGAGTGGCAGGACTCAACCTACAACAAAAACAATACTGCTGGGCCGTCCTGCCCCAGGGGTTCAAAAATTCCCACACCATCTTTGGGGAAACGTTAGCTAAAGACCTAAAAGATCTACCTCTGGAGAAGGGAACCCTCCTTCAATATGCAGATGACATTCTGATCACCAGCCCGACTAAGGAGGCCTCTGAACTACCTAGCCAATAAAAGATAGAAGGTGTCCAAGGAAAAGGCTCAAATATCACAAACTAAGGTGGCCTTCCTGGGCTTCATTCGCACAGAAGGTCGGAGAAGCCCACCCCAGGAAAGGGAAGAAGCCATTTGCAGCCTCACCTTTCCTGAAACTAGAAGACAGCTTAGGGGTTCCTGGGGAGACCGGGGTTTGCTGCATCTGGATCCCTAACTACAGTCTAATAGCTGGGCCTCTATATGAAACACTGAAAGGAAAAGATGATGATCCTTTTGAATAGAATCCAGAAGCGGCCTTTCAAGAATGGAAAGAGCAGTCAATTCAGACCCTGGCCCTGGACCTCCCTAAGTTAGCTAAACCCTTTGACCTTTACATTCCTGGTCCAAGGCGAATCGCCCTTGGAGTATTAGTGCAAAAACTGGGACCACTTGAAATGGAACAATGCAAGAATGCCCTCCAGGCATTGGCCAGCCACCCCATCCGACCAGGATACTGGAGGTATCTAAAAACCTGGAAATCAGCAGCCCGCAAAGCCAGCTCCCTCCTAAGGGAAAAGGACGCCACTTGGTGATCCTAACCACCCACCATGCCCTGAAGTTGCAGGGATTGCTCCGTGGGCACAATGACCTCGAGTGAGGAGGCCCTCCAACACCAACCTCCAGAGAGACAACCTGGGGCAATGGGCCCCCATGACGACTCGTGTGACCATCACTTGACCTGGAGCTTCTCTCAGAAAACAACAAGAGTGTGCCCCAAAAGAGCAGACTATTGCTTACAGGACTTACTGCACCCAGAGCGGAGCTAATAAACTTGGCAGGGGAACCGTAAATAACGCTGCCACCATAGAAAAGCCTACAGACACCGCAGTGACGGCGGCCAATGAGACCGGCTGTACTCCTGGCTACTTCAAAAGGCCGTTGACTGAGTGGCCGTCATGGTCCTGGATCACCACCGGCCCTGGACTGTCTGGGAGTTGAGCAAGCAGGGCTCTGACACCTGGTGCTGTTTGTACGTTAATTCAGTGGCCTAACTGAAGAAAGCACAGACTACTGGTCAGAGCATCTAGGCTGGCAGAAACCATCAGCCTAAGGGGGCCGAACCAATGTGGAGCAGGGTAAAACCGCCCACCCCCCCAGCGTCTCTGCACATCTCTTTCCTGGACCCTTAAAGGTCATTAGAATCTATAAAACTTCCAATGCTGGTGCTCAGGCAGACGAGCAGTGAGGGAGGAGGCCTGCAGACAATCAACCTCACCTGGAGGCTGCTGGGGAGAAGTCCTGCCCCTCCCCCCGGGTATGAGGACACCCAACTCAGCATGAAGCATTTACAGAAGACGTGTCTGCACCCTCAGCGCCCCAAGAATGAGGAATGGGACAAAAGGCAGAGGAGGGCTTTGTCACTGGCAAAGCCCATTAAAAATTCCTGGGAGATAAAAATAGAATCTGGGCAATAAAATAAAGTCTAACCATTTTTTCCTTTGTGCTTTGTCTAATTTCACTTGCTCCTAGGTTTCCACATGCAGAGGTCCCACACCCGACACTTCAGACCCGATTTCCTAGTGCAAAATGGCTGGGCCGACACCTCAGCTCGTGGGGCCCCGTGCACACTCTGCGACATAGGAGCCTGAGCTCCAGCCAACCTGGCCCTCGAGAGCTCCGCCCCCTCCCTCCCGCTGATGCTGACAGGATCCCTACACAGCAGCCCGGCCCACAACCCGCAGGGGAGCACACACTCTCACCTCTCCATTCTCTGATCAAAATATAAAGTTTTCCTTTGCTTCTGAACCAAAGTCAGTCTCGATCTGTTGGCTCCAATGACACTGGGCAGGGAGACCCTTGTTGGGGCCCACTCTGCAGGATCAGTAACAGAATTTGAGAACATTGTAACTTCAATGAACAGATGTGTGAGCCAAACTGTAATTAACATAGAGCAGTGTATAAGGCTCGTGTAAAATAAGATGTTTCTAACACTTCCATTTGATATTTCCATCACTTTATTATAAGCAAGTTCAGTGGAGGGGTTTGTCTTATTTGTCAGGTCAACAGTAGAGAAATGCAGTGATTTCTTTCCAAGGATGTACATCTAATAATCTTGGTTGAAGTTTCAACCTTGTTTGGAATGATTTTCCATTGAAAATGATACCTCTCTTTCAGCTCCTAGATTTCTGAGAAGTATAAAATCTTATATTTTTTATTACCAAAGGGGAAAGGTGGGAGGAGGGATAATTTAACAGTTTCAGATTAACATATACACACTGCTATGTATAAAATATATCATCAACAAGGAACTACTGTATAGCACAGGGAACTATACTCAATATTTTGTAATGACCCCTGAGGGGAAATAACCTGAAAAACAATAGATATCTATATCGACATCATCTATCAACTACAGATAAAATGGAAACTAAAGGAGGCCGATGGTGAGCGTTTCTGAACCTAAAGACTTCAATCATCTAAAGTTCGGACTCTGCCTACGGCCCAAGTCCCTTAATGAACACACATGTACCAGTAGCTTAAAAATTCCCCAGATTGGAGTTCGGGGAGACACTGATTTGGAAAAATCCCTTGTGTTCTCCTTACATACACGGGACCTTTCCTACAGCTAAAACATGCCTGTGACACCCAGAAGATGGAACACGGTTGGATCAGGAAGATTTTGGAAAAGGCACCAAAACGCCTAATTTCCTGGTTGTTGGGTTCACCCCTCCAGCCTTTTTCCTTAAAATCTCCCCACTTGAGGATGTCAGCACCTTCAACATCCAGTTGCACAGAAATCGGAATTTGTCCAAAGGAAAAAGGGGAAGGAGGAGAAACAAGGAGAGCCAAGCCCTAGATGTTCGGAGAGGCACATGTCACTCTAATTTCCAGTCAGGAAGAAGAATTAAGCAAAGGCTTAGCCTGCCACCGGGAACCAGAGTAGGGCCAGAAGCAAATGAGAGTTTCTGCGGAAAGCTCCCAAAAAAGCGAGTTGAAAAATGGAGCTCAGGGGCACTGCAATTCACAAATATGCAGAGTTATAAATGATAACTCTCGTCCACAAATATATTGAGGGAAGGCAACGAAGAGGATTTGAAATCAAGGCAGAATTGCAGGAAACAGATTTCAGGAGTTAGATTTGAATCACCCCTAAAGCACATGAAAAACATCAAAACGTCGACAATGATGCACTTGGCCAAAAAGAGCATATGCGTTTTTTTCTGAATGAATTCAGGAAAAAACCCATAGGCCCTTTGTGGCCAACCAAGCAAGCCGGAAATGCAATTCAGCACTACAAAGAAGTCTGACTTCCCATCGGTCAAAATGGCCTTGCTAAAAAAGTGTAAAAACAAGAAATGCAGGTGAGGCCAGGGAGGAAAGGGAGCCTTGTTACACTGATGGGTGGGGTATAAATTGCCAGTGATGACTCTGGAGAAGGGTATGGTGTTTCCTAAAACATCTAAAAAACACAGCTAGAGAGAAAGGGGCACATCCACTCATGGGCGTATAAATTGGGAAAACTAAAAATCAGCAAGACACAGGCACCCCAAACATTAGGGCTGCTCTGTAGACAAGAACCTCCACTTATTTCCACCTTAAATATGCAAGGAAAGAGAAAAATGGATAAAGAAGTTGTGATCCATATGTACAATTGTATATCACTCGGGCGTGAGATAAATATTATAAGGCTGGTAGCAGCATGATGAGTGGATTTAGGTAGGACTATTCTAAGTGAAATAAGTCACACAGAAAAAGACACTTATCATAAGATATCACTAACAGAGGGAATGTAAAAACTGCTACACTTGAACGGAATAACAAAACAGAACAGAGTCACACATTAAGAAAACATACTATGGTTGCTTAACGGGAAAGGTGAGGTGGGGTGATGCATAAAACAAGGATTTCAAATTAGCTCAGATAACGTTCCATAAATCCAATATGTAATAGACAAGACCTACTCCTTGCTCAGTGAACTGGACTCAACACCCCCTATTCACCGCTCAAGAACATATATGACTAGTAAGAATCGTAAAACCTATGTACTGATATCTCTCTGGAAGTGAGTCAAGTGGGTGTAAAGCGGCATAAACACAGCCGTGAAAAGCAGCTAAACCCCATTATAAAAATAAATTACTTTTAAAAACCCGTGAAACGAAGACAGTGAAAGAGAGAGAAATTCTTACAAAATTCGTTCAGGGGCTGTGATGCCACCTGGATTGACCATATCTAGACCCACAGCTGGATGAGACATAAGGGTGGACACTCTCGGGGCTGAGAGGCTTGGTGAGGTTGGGGAGCAAACGCAGAGCCTTTAAAGTAATACTGCCTGTTACCCATCCCATGGGTTCCAAATCTCCAGGTTCAAGGGCATCTTCCTACATCGAAAACATGCATGAGAAACCCAGAAGATAGTACACCGTGTGATGGGGAAAGGTTTCTAAAACGCACCTCATTTCTCCTCTCCTTGTGCTCGGGTTCGCCATTCCAGCCGCTTTAGTAGCAATCGCCCTCAATGGAAAATCAGCACCTTTAACCTCCTGTTCCATACAGCTTGCAATTTGTCCTGAGGATGAACGGAAAGACGGGGAGCCAATGAGAGATTAGCTCTTGGTGTTGGGACAGGCACAGGTCACTCTATTTTCCCATCAGGAAGAAGAATTAACCACAGGCTCAGCCTGCCGCCCGGAACAAGAATAGTGCCTGAGGCCATCCTGCGCTTTTGCGGAGAGCTCCCAAAAAAGCGAGTTGAAAAATGGAGCTCAGGGGCATTGCAATTCACAAACCAGCAGAGTTATAAATGATAACTCTCATCCAAAAATATATTGAGGGAAGGCAACGAAGAGGATTTGAAAGCAAGGCAGAATTGCAGGAAACAGATTTCAGGAGGTCGATTCGAATCGCCTTTAAAGCACATGAAAAGCGGCAAAACGTCGAAAATGATGCCCTTGGCCAAAAAGGGCGTATGCGTTTTTTCCTGAATATATTCAGGAAAAAACGCATACGCCCTTTTTGGCCAACCAAGCAACCTGGAAAGGCAAATCAGCGCTACAGAGAAGTCTCGCTTCCCATCGGTCAAAAGGGCCATGTTGAAAAAAGTGTCAAAACCAGAAATGCAGGACAGGCCATGGAGAAATGGGAGCCTTGCTACACTGATGGGCGGGATGTAAATTGCCAACAGCCACTCAGGAGAAGTGTACGGTGAGTCCTGAAACATCTGAAAAGCACAGCTTAGAGAACATAGGGCACTTCCACTCATGGGGGTATAAATTGGGAAAATGAAAAATCAGCAAGACACAAGCACCCCAAAGTTTAGGGCTGCTCTGTTGACAAGGACCTCCACTTCATTCCACCTTAAATATCCCAGGAAAGAGAAAAATGGATAAAGAAGTTGTGGTCCTTATGTACAATGGAATATCACTCAGCCATGAAATCAATGTCATAAGGCTAGTAGCAGCATGATGAGTGGATTTAGGTATGACGATTCTAAGTGAAATAAGTCACACAGAAAAGGACACTTATCATAAGCTATCACTTATAGAGGGAATGTAAAAACCGCTACACTTGAACTGAATTACAAAGCAGAACAGAGTCACACGTTTAGAAAACACACTATGGCTGCTTAACAGGAAAGGTGAGGTGGGGTGATGCATAAAACAAGGGTTTCAAATTAGCTCAGATACCGTTCCATAAACACAATACGTTACAGAAAGACCTATTCCTTGCTCAGTGAACTGCACTCAACACCCCCTATTCATCGCACAAGAATATATCTGACTAGTAAGAATCTTAAAACCTATGTATTGATATCTCTCTGGAAGTGAGTCAAGTGAGTGTAAAGTGGCATAAACACAGCCGTGAAAAGCAGCTAAACCCCATTATGAAAATAAATTACTTTTAAAAACCCGTGAAACAAAGACAGTGAAAGAGAGAGAAATTCTTAAAAAATTCGTTCAGGGGCTGTGATGCACCCTGGATTGACCATATCTATACCCACAGCTGGATGAGACATAAGGGTGGACACTCTCGGGGCTGAGAGGTTTGGTGAGTTAGGGGGACCAAACGCAGAGCCTTTAAAGTAATACTGCGTGGTACCCATCGCATGGGTCCCAAATCTCCAGGTTCAAGGGCATCTTCCTACATCGAAAACATGCATGAGAAACCCAGAAGATGGTACACCATGTGATGGGGAAATGTTTCTAAAACGCACCTCATTTCTCATCTCCTTGAGCCCGGGTTCGCCATTCCAGCCGCTTTACTAGCAATCTCCCTACTTGGAGCATCAGCACCTTTAACCTCCTGTTTCGTACAGGTTGCAATTTGTCCTGAGGATGAACGGGAAGACTTGGAACCAACGAGAGACTAGCTCTTGGTGTTGGGACAGGCCCAGGTCACTCTATTTTCCCATCAGGAAGAAGAATTAACCACAGGCTCAGCCTGCCCCCCGGAACAAGAACAGGGCCTGAAACCATCCTGCGCTTTTGCGGCCAGCTCCCAAAAAAGCGAGTTGAAAAATGGAGCTCAGGGGCACTGCAACTCAAAACCTGCAGAGTTATAAATGATAACTCTCGTCCACAAATATATTGAGGGAAGGCAACGAAGAGGATTTGAAATCAAGGCAGAATTGCAGGAAACAGATTTCAGGAGGTAGATACGAATCGCTTTTAAAGCACATGAAAAGCGGCAAAACGTCGACAATGATGCCTTTGGCCAAAAAGGGCGTATGCGTTTTTTCCTGAATATATTCAGGAAAAAACGCATACGCCCTTTTTGGCCAACCAAGCAACCTGGAAAGGCAAATCAGCGCTACAAAGAAGTCTCGCTTCCCATCGGTCAAAAGGGCCATGTTGAAAAAAGTGTCAAAACCAGAAATGCAGGACAGGCCATGGAGAAATGGGAGCCTTGCTACACTGATGGGCGGGATGTAAATTGCCAACAGCCACTCTGGAGAAGTGTACGGTGTGTCCTGAAACATCTAAAAAACACAGCTTAGAGAGCATAGGGCATTTCCACTCATGGGCGTATAAATTGGGAAAACTAAAAATCAGCAAGACATAGGCACACCAAAGTTTAGGGCTGCTCTGTTGACAAGAACCTCCTCTTCATTACACCTTAAATATCCCAGGAAATAGGAAAATGGATAACGATGTTGTGGTCCTTATGTACAATGGAATATCACTCAGCCATGAAATCAATGTCATAAGGCTATTAGCAGCATGATGAGTGGATTTATGTTCGACGATTCTAAGTGAAATAAGTCACACAGAAAAAGACACTTATCATAAGATATCACTTGTAGAGGGAATGTAAAAACCGTTACACTTGAACTGAATTACAAAACAGAACAGAGTCACACATTTAGAAAACACACTATGGCTGCTTAACGGGAAAGGTGAGGTGGGGTGATGCATAAAACAAGGGTTTCATATTAGCTCAAACACCGATCCATAAACCCAATATGTAATAGACAAGACCTACTCCTTGCTCAGTGAAGTGGATGCAACACCCCCTATTCAACGAACAAGAATATATCTGACTAGTAAAAATCTTAAAACCTATGTATTGATTTCTCTCTGTAAGTGAATCAAGTGGGTGTAAAGGGGCATAAACACAGCAGTGAAAAGCAGCTAAACCCCATTATAAAAATAAATTACTTCGAAAAACCCATGAAAGAAAGACAGTGAAAGAGAGAGAAATTCTTACACAATGCGTTCAGGGGCTGTGATGCAACCTGGATTGACCATAACTAGAACCAGAGCTGGATGAGACATAAGGGTGGACACTTTTGGGGCTGAGACGTTTGGTGAGGTTGGGTGAGCAAACGCAGACCCTTTAAAGGAATACTGCGTGGTACCCATCGTATGGGTCCCAAATCTCCAGGTTCAAGGGCATCTTCCTACATCGAAAAGATGCATGAGAAACCCAGAAGATGGTACACCATGTGATGGGGAAAGGTTTCTAAAACGCACCTCATTTCTCATCTCCTTGTGCCCGGGTTCGCCATTCCAGCCGCCTTACTAGCAATCTCCCTACTTGGAGCATCAGCACCTTTAACCTCCTGTTCCGTACAGGCTTTCAATTTGTCCTGAGGATGAACGGGAAGACGGGGAACCAATGAGAGCCTAGCTCTTGGTGTTGGGACAGGCACAGGTCACTCTACTTTCCCATCAGGAAGAAGAATTAACCACAGGCTCAACCTGTCCCCCGGAACCAGAACAGAGCCTAAAGCCATCCTGCGCTTTTGTGGCCAGCTCCCAAATACACGAGTTGTAAAATGGAGGTTCAGGGCACTGCAATTCACAAACCTGCAGAGTTATAAATGATAAGTCTCGTCCACAAATATATTGAGGGAAGGCAAAGAAGAGGATTTGAAATCAAGGCAGAATTGCAGGAAACAGATTTCAGGAGGTAGATTCGGATCACCTTTAAAGCACATGAAAAGCGGAAAAACGTTGACAATGATGCCCTAGGCCAAAAAAGGGCGTATGCGTTTTTTCCTGAATATATTCAGGAAAAAACGCATACGCCCTTTTTGGCCAACCAAGCAACCTGGAAAGGCAAATCAGCGCAACAAAGAAGACTCGCTTCCCTTCGGTCAAAAGGGCCATGCTGAAAAAAGTGTCAAAACCAGAAATGCAGGACAGGCCATGGAGAAATGGGAGCCTTGCTACACTGATGGGCGGAATGTAAATTGCCAACAGCCACTCTGCAGAAGTGTACGGTGTGTCCTGAAACATTTAAAAAACACAGCTTAGAGAGCATAGGGCACTTCCACTCATGGGGGTATAAATTGGGAAAATTAAAAATCAGCAAGACACAAGCACCCCAAAGTTTAGGGCTGCTCTGTTGACAAGGACCTCCACTTCATTCCACCTTAAATATCCCAGGAAAGAGAAAAATGGATAAAGAAGTTGTGGTCCTTATGTACAATGGAATATCACTCAGCCATGAAATCAATGTCATAAGGCTAGAAGCAGCATGATGAGTGGATTTAGGTACGACGATTCTAAGTGAAATAAGTCACACAGAAAAGGACACTTATCATAAGCTATCACTTATAGAGGGAATGTAAAAACCGCTACACTTGAACTGAATTACAAAGCAGAACAGAGTCACACGTTTAGAAAACACACTATGGCTGCTTAATGGGAAAGGTGACGTGGGGTGATGCATAAAACAAGGTTTTCAAATTATCTGAGATACCTTTCCATAAACCCAATACGTAATAGACAAGACCTACTCCTTGCTCAGAGAACAGGACTCAACACACCCTATTCACCGCAAAAGAATATATTTGATTAGTAATAATCTTAAAACCTATGTATTGATATCTCTCTGTTAGTGTGTTAAGTGGGTGTAAAGCCGCATAAACACCGTAGTCAAAAGCAGCTAAACCCCATTATAAAAATAAATTAGTTTTAAAAACCCATGATACAAAGACAGTGAAAGAGAGAGAAATTCTTACACAATTCGTTCAGGGGCTGTGATGCAACCTGGATCGACCATATCTAGACCCACAGCTGGGTGAGACATAAGGGTGGACACTCTTGCGGCTGAGAGGTTTGGTGAGGTTGGATGAGCAAACGCAGACCCTTTAAAGTAATACTGCGTGACACCCATCCCATGGGTCCCAAATCTCCAGGTCCAAGGGCATCTTCCTACATCAAAAACATGCATGAGAAACCCAGAAGATGGTACACCATGTGATCGGGAAAGGTTTCTAAAATGCACCTCATTTCTCATCTCCTTGTGCTCGGGTTCGCCATTCCAGCCACTTTCCTAGCAATCTCCCTACTTGGAGCATCAGCACCTTTAACCTCCTGTTCCGTACAGGTTGCAATTTGTACTGAGAATGAACGGGAAGAGGGGGAACCAATGAGAGACTAGATCTAGGTGTTGGGAGAAGCACAGGTCACTCTATTTTCCCTTCAGAAAGAAGAATTAACCACAGGCTCAACCTGCCCCCCGGAAGTAGAACAGGGCCTGAAGCAATCCTGCGCTTTTGTGGCCAACTCCCAAAAAAGCGAGTTGAAAAATGGAGCTCAGGGGCACTGCAATTCACAAACCTGCAGAGTTATCAATGATAACTCTCGTCCACAAATATATTGAGGGAAGGCAACGAAGAGGATTTGAAAGCAAGGCAGAATTTCAGAAACAGACTTAAGGAGGTAGTTTCGAATCGCCTTTAAAGCAGATGAAAAGCGGCAAAACGTTGACAATGATACCCTTGGCCAAAAAGGGCGTATGCGTTTTTTCCTGAATATATTCAGGAAAAAACGCATACGCCCTTTTTGGCCAACCAAGCAACCTGGAAAGGCAAATCAGCGCTACAAAGAAGTCTCGCTTCCCATCGGTCAAAAGGGCCATGCTGAAAAAAGTGTCAAAACCAGAAATGCAGGACAGGCCATGGAGAAATGGGAGCCTTGCTACACTGATGGGCGGGATGTAAATTGCCAACAGCCACTCTGGAGAAGTGTACGGTGTGTCCTGAAACATCTAAAAAACACAGCTTAGAGAGCATAGGTCACTTCCACTCATGGGCGTATAAATTGGGAAAACTAAAAATCAGCAAGACACAGGCACACCAAAGTTTAGGGCTGCTCTGTTGACAAGAACCTCCTCTTCATTACACCTTAAATATCCCAGGAAATAGGAAAATGGATAACGATGTTGTGGTCCTTATGTACAATGGAATATCACTCAGCCATGAAATCAATGTCATAAGGCTATTAGCAGCATGATGAGTGGATTTATGTTCGACGATTCTAAGTGAAATAAGTCACACAGAAAAAGACACTTATCATAAGATATCACTTGTAGAGGGAATGTAAAAACCGTTACACTTGAACTGAATTACAAAACAGAACAGAGTCACACATTTAGAAAACACACTATGGCTGCTTAACGGGAAAGGTGAGGTGGGGTGATGCATAAAACAAGGGTTTCATATTAGCTCAAACACCGATCCATAAACCCAATATGTAATAGACAAGACCTACTCCTTGCTCAGTGAAGTGGATGCAACACCCCCTATTCAACGAACAAGAATATATCTGACTAGTAAAAATCTTAAAACCTATGTATTGATTTCTCTCTGTAAGTGAATCAAGTGGGTGTAAAGGGGCATAAACACAGCAGTGAAAAGCAGCTAAACCCCATTATAAAAATAAATTACTTCGAAAAACCCATGAAAGAAAGACAGTGAAAGAGAGAGAAATTCTTACACAATGCGTTCAGGGGCTGTGATGCAACCTGGATTGACCATAACTAGAACCAGAGCTGGATGAGACATAAGGGTGGACACTTTTGGGGCTGAGACGTTTGGTGAGGTTGGGTGAGCAAACGCAGACCCTTTAAAGTAATACTGCGTGGTACCCATCGTATGGGTCCCAAATCTCCAGGTTCAAGGGCATCTTCCTACATCGAAAACATGCATGAGAAACCCAGAAGATGGTACACCATGTGATGGGGAAAGGTTTCTAAAACGCACCTCATTTCTCATCTCCTTGTGCCCGGGTTCGCCATTCCAGCCGCCTTACTAGCAATCTCCCTACTTGGAGCATCAGCACCTTTAACCTCCTGTTCCGTACAGGCTTTCAATTTGTCCTGAGGATGAACGGGAAGACGGGGAACCAATGAGAGCCTAGCTCTTGGTGTTGGGACAGGCACAGGTCACTCTACTTTCCCATCAGGAAGAAGAATTAACCACAGGCTCAACCTGTCCCCCGGAACCAGAACAGAGCCTAAAGCCATCCTGCGCTTTTGTGGCCAGCTCCCAAATACACGAGTTGTAAAATGGAGGTTCAGGGCACTGCAATTCACAAACCTGCAGAGTTATAAATGATAAGTCTCGTCCACAAATATATTGAGGGAAGGCAAAGAAGAGGATTTGAAATCAAGGCAGAATTGCAGGAAACAGATTTCAGGAGGTAGATTCGGATCACCTTTAAAGCACATGAAAAGCGGAAAAACGTTGACAATGATGCCCTAGGCCAAAAAAGGGCGTATGCGTTTTTTCCTGAATATATTCAGGAAAAAACGCATACGCCCTTTTTGGCCAACCAAGCAACCTGGAAAGGCAAATCAGCGCAACAAAGAAGACTCGCTTCCCTTCGGTCAAAAGGGCCATGCTGAAAAAAGTGTCAAAACCAGAAATGCAGGACAGGCCATGGAGAAATGGGAGCCTTGCTACACTGATGGGCGGAATGTAAATTGCCAACAGCCACTCTGCAGAAGTGTACGGTGTGTCCTGAAACATTTAAAAAACACAGCTTAGAGAGCATAGGGCACTTCCACTCATGGGGGTATAAATTGGGAAAATTAAAAATCAGCAAGACACAAGCACCCCAAAGTTTAGGGCTGCTCTGTTGACAAGGACCTCCACTTCATTCCACCTTAAATATCCCAGGAAAGAGAAAAATGGATAAAGAAGTTGTGGTCCTTATGTACAATGGAATATCACTCAGCCATGAAATCAATGTCATAAGGCTAGAAGCAGCATGATGAGTGGATTTAGGTACGACGATTCTAAGTGAAATAAGTCACACAGAAAAGGACACTTATCATAAGCTATCACTTATAGAGGGAATGTAAAAACCGCTACACTTGAACTGAATTACAAAGCAGAACAGAGTCACACGTTTAGAAAACACACTATGGCTGCTTAATGGGAAAGGTGACGTGGGGTGATGCATAAAACAAGGTTTTCAAATTATCTGAGATACCTTTCCATAAACCCAATACGTAATAGACAAGACCTACTCCTTGCTCAGAGAACAGGACTCAACACACCCTATTCACCGCAAAAGAATATATTTGATTAGTAATAATCTTAAAACCTATGTATTGATATCTCTCTGTTAGTGTGTTAAGTGGGTGTAAAGCCGCATAAACACCGTAGTCAAAAGCAGCTAAACCCCATTATAAAAATAAATTAGTTTTAAAAACCCATGATACAAAGACAGTGAAAGAGAGAGAAATTCTTACACAATTCGTTCAGGGGCTGTGATGCAACCTGGATCGACCATATCTAGACCCACAGCTGGGTGAGACATAAGGGTGGACACTCTTGCGGCTGAGAGGTTTGGTGAGGTTGGATGAGCAAACGCAGACCCTTTAAAGTAATACTGCGTGACACCCATCCCATGGGTCCCAAATCTCCAGGTCCAAGGGCATCTTCCTACATCAAAAACATGCATGAGAAACCCAGAAGATGGTACACCATGTGATCGGGAAAGGTTTCTAAAATGCACCTCATTTCTCATCTCCTTGTGCTCGGGTTCGCCATTCCAGCCACTTTCCTAGCAATCTCCCTACTTGGAGCATCAGCACCTTTAACCTCCTGTTCCGTACAGGTTGCAATTTGTACTGAGAATGAACGGGAAGAGGGGGAACCAATGAGAGACTAGATCTAGGTGTTGGGAGAAGCACAGGTCACTCTATTTTCCCTTCAGAAAGAAGAATTAACCACAGGCTCAACCTGCCCCCCGGAAGTAGAACAGGGCCTGAAGCAATCCTGCGCTTTTGTGGCCAACTCCCAAAAAAGCGAGTTGAAAAATGGAGCTCAGGGGCACTGCAATTCACAAACCTGCAGAGTTATCAATGATAACTCTCGTCCACAAATATATTGAGGGAAGGCAACGAAGAGGATTTGAAAGCAAGGCAGAATTTCAGAAACAGACTTAAGGAGGTAGTTTCGAATCGCCTTTAAAGCAGATGAAAAGCGGCAAAACGTTGACAATGATACCCTTGGCCAAAAAGGGCGTATGCGTTTTTTCCTGAATATATTCAGGAAAAAACGCATACGCCCTTTTTGGCCAACCAAGCAACCTGGAAAGGCAAATCAGCGCTACAAAGAAGTCTCGCTTCCCATCGGTCAAAAGGGCCATGCTGAAAAAAGTGTCAAAACCAGAAATGCAGGACAGGCCATGGAGAAATGGGAGCCTTGCTACACTGATGGGCGGGATGTAAATTGCCAACAGCCACTCTGGAGAAGTGTACGGTGTGTCCTGAAACATCTAAAAAACACAGCTTAGAGAGCATAGGTCACTTCCACTCATGGGCGTATAAATTGGGAAAACTAAAAATCAGCAAGACACAGGCACACCAAAGTTTAGGGCTGCTCTGTTGACAAGAACCTCCTCTTCATTACACCTTAAATATCCCAGGAAATAGGAAAATGGATAACGATGTTGTGGTCCTTATGTACAATGGAATATCACTCAGCCATGAAATCAATGTCATAAGGCTATTAGCAGCATGATGAGTGGATTTATGTTCGACGATTCTAAGTGAAATAAGTCACACAGAAAAAGACACTTATCATAAGATATCACTTGTAGAGGGAATGTAAAAACCGTTACACTTGAACTGAATTACAAAACAGAACAGAGTCACACATGCAGAAAACACACTATGGCTGCTTAACGGGAAAGGTGAGGTGGGGTGATGCATAAAACAAGGGTTTCATATTAGCTCAAACACCGATCCATAAACCCAATATGTAATAGACAAGACCTACTCCTTGCTCAGTGAAGTGGATGCAACACCCCCTATTCAACGAACAAGAATATATCTGACTAGTAAAAATCTTAAAACCTATGTATTGATTTCTCTCTGTAAGTGAATCAAGTGGGTGTAAAGGGGCATAAACACAGCAGTGAAAAGCAGCTAAACCCCATTATAAAAATAAATTACTTTAAAATCCCAAAGAACAAAGACAGTGATAGAGGGAGAAATTTTTACATAATTCGTTCCGGGGCTGTGATGCAACCTGGTGTGACCATATCTAGACCCACAGCTGGATGAGAAATAAAGCTGGACACTCTTGGGGCTGAAGGTCTCTTTCCCTATATACCAGATTGGGAACGTAGAAAGGCTGCCACCCTCTGGCCGTTACCTGCAAAAGCAGCTTTAAAACCTGTGCTAATGGTCACTTCATATGAACAAGTACTTCAGGGCTGTAAATGAAACGTGCCCTCAAAATGTCTTGAGGGAGGTAATGGCCAAAAATTTTCAAAATGTGACACTTACTTTAAGAAAACACTTTGAAGAACTAAGCTGTAATCACAGTTTGATAAATAAAAAGGGCATGCTTTAAAGCTCAATTTCAACAGATTATGGGACACATGCAAATTCAACCACAGATAGGTATCAGCTCGCACCTGTTAGAATAACCATCAGCAAGAAAACTACAAACAATAAATATTGAAGGTGTTTTGGAGAAATGCATACCCTCAATTTTAAGTGGGACGTAACCTGGAAAGAGCCACTAATGAGAACTGAATGGTGGTGCCTTTAAAACATACACACTGAGCTACCATATGATACAGCAAGCCCACTCCTTGGCCTATAACATAAGAAGATATAACTGGAAAGACACAGGCAAGCAAATGTGCATTGCAGCAGTATTACAATAGCCAAGACATGGAGGCAACCAGAAAGTCCATCAAGAGGTGCGTGGCCAAAGAAGAACTGGTACACGTACAGATGGAATATTAGCCAGGGAAAAAAATGAAACAATGCCATTTGCAGCACCATGTATGATTCTTGAGGTAATCAGGCAAATTGTACTAAGTCAGAAAGCAAAAGACACATATCCTATAATATCACTTATAGGTCTTAGCTAAAAATTGATACCAATGAAGATATTTCCACAGAGAAATGCAATCACAGATTCATTAAACAAACTTATGGTTCACCAAATGGAAAGGTGTGAGGATTGGATACATTAGGATATTGGGGTTAAGATAGATATAGAAACACATGTGAAATATGTAATCACCAAAGACCTACGTAATACCAAGACAAGACTACTCAACATCGTGTCATAACCTACATGGGAAAATGATCCAAAGAAGAATAGATATATGTATATGTTTAAAAGAACCACATCTTTCACACCTAGAAGAAACAAAACATTTTAATTAAATTTGCTCTGACAAAAAATAAAAATTAAATTAAAAAAAGAACAAGAAGTAATGAGACATAAACTTAAGGGGCTATTTGCTGGCACATTGCATTCTAATTTACAACCAGAACATGACTTCCATTAAGGCTCTGTCATCACTAATAAAGCAGCTTTATAAGCAATGTTGAAGGTAGCTTAAAAGAAGTCTCACTAATTATTGATAGTAACAAGGAAACAAAGAAAAGTAAAAATCTCACTGCAAAAAGTATACATAGGGTAAGGATAGTAGATCAAACACTTATTAAACTTCTGTAAAGAATAAAAGACAACAGTAGTATGTTTTTTTTAAAAAGAGAGGGCCCAAATAAATCTGAAATGAAAGAGATGATGTTACAACGGACACCACAGAAATACAAAGTATCCTAAGATACACACAGGGTAACTCAGGGCTCAGACTGGACGGAGCCCACTCTCCAGTCCCCTGTACATGACTTACAGGAGCCTCAGGAACTGAGGAGGGGGTCCCTGAGGAGAGGCTCAAGATAGAATATGGTAGACATTAACATGACTGCATTCATCTTAAACATGCCTGAACTACATTCACACGAGATGATTTTGTCCTGTATGTACATCGGCACCTCTAGTTGGAACTGCAGATCTTTGGCTTCAACACCTCTACTGACAACATTAGCGTCACCTGCTGTGGACCGTCTCCTATAGGATTTCTAGAATCACAAAACATCGAAGCTTCACAGGACCCAGAGTCTGTGCAACTCCACACAGAGTCTCAGAGTCTCAACTCCACTCAGATACTCCACTCTTGGAGGGCACACACAAAGTAGTGTGCACATCAGGACCCAGGGGAAGGAGCAGTGACCCTGTAGGAGAATGACCAGAACTACCTGCTACTTTTAGAGGGTCTCCTGCAGAGGCAGGTGGTGGCTGTGGCTGTGGCTCACCGTGAGGACAACGACACTGGCAGCAGAAGTTCTGGGAAATACTCCTTGGTGTGAGCCCTCCCAGAGTCCGCCATTAGCCCCACCAAGAGCAAGGTAGGCTCCAGGGCTGGGTCGCCTCAGGCCAAACAACCAACAGGGAGGGAACCCAGCCCCATGCATCAGCAGACAAGCGGATTAAACTTTTTATTAAAGTTTTATTTAATCCGTAGACAAGCGGATTAAAGCTCTGCCCACCAAAGCAACACCCAGCTCTACCCACCACCAGTCCTTCCCATCAGGAAGCTTGCACAAGCCTCTAAGATAGACTCATCCACCGGAGAGCAGACAGCAGAAGCAAGAAGAACTACAATTCTGCAGCCTGTGGAAGGAAAACCACATTCACAGAAAGATAGACAAAATGAAAAGGCAGAGGACTTTATACCAGATCAAGGAAGAAGATAAAACCCCAGAAAAAAAACAAAATGAGGTGGAGATAGGGAACCTTCCAGAAAAAAAATTCAGAATAATGATAGTGAAGTTGAGCCAAGACCTTGGAAAAAGAAAGGAGGCAAAGATCGAGAAGATGCAAGAAATGTTTAACAAAGACCTAGAAGAATTAAGGAACAAACACCTAGAAGAATTAAAGAACAAACAAACAGAGGTGAACAATGGAATAACTGAAATGAAAAATACACTAGAAGGAATCAGTAGCAGAATAACTGTGGCAGAAGAACGGATAAGTGACCTGGAAGACAGAAAGGTGGAAATCACTGCCATGGAACAGAATAAAGAAAAAGAATGAAAATAAACGAAGACACCCCAAGAGTCCTCTGGGACAACATTAAACGCAACAACATTCGCATTATAGGGGTCCCAGAAGGAGAAGAGAGAGAGAAAGGACCCGAGAATATATTTAAAGAGATAATGGTCAAAAACTTCCCTAGCATGGGAAAAGAAATAGCCACCCAAGTCCAGAAGCACAGAGTGTCCCAGGCAGGATAAACCAAAGGAGAAAAATGACAAGACACATAGTAATCAAATTGACAAAAATTAACGACAAAGAAAAATGATTGAAAGCAGCAAGGGAAAAATGACAAATAACATACAAGGGAACTCCCATAAGGATAACAACTGATTTCTCAGCAGAAAATCTACAAGCCAGAAGGAAGTGGCATGATAAATTTAAAGTGATGAAAGGGAAGAACCTACAACCAAGAGTACTCCACCCTGCAAAGAGCTCATTCAGATTTGATGGAGAAATCAAAAGCCTTACAGACAAGCAAAAGCTAAGAGAATTCAGCACCATGAAACCAGCTCTACACCAAATGCTAAAGGAACTTCTCTAAGTGGGAAACACAAGAGAAGAAAAGGACCCACCAAGACAAACCCATAACAATTAAGAAAATAGTAGTAGGAACATACATATCGATAATTACCTTAAACGTGAATGCACTACATGTTCCAACCAAAAGACACAGGCTCGCTGAATGGATACAAAAACAAGACCCATATATATGCTGTCTACAAGAGATCCATTTCAGACCTAGGGACACATACAGACTCAAAGTGAGGCGATGGAAAAATATATTCTATGCAAATGAAAATCAAAAGAAAGCTGGAGTAGCAATACTCATATCAGATAAAATAGACTTTAAAATAAAGAACGTTACAAGAGACAAGGAAAGGCACTGCATAATGGTCAGGGGATCAATCCAAGAAGAAGATATAACAATTATAAATATATATGTACCCAAAATAGGAGCAGCTCAATGTATAAGGCAACTGCTAACAGCTATAAAAGAGGAAATCGACAGTAACACAATAATAGCGGGGGACTTTAACAGCTCACTTACACCAGTGGAGATCAGCCAGACAGAAAATTAATAAGGAAACACAAGCTTTAAATGACACAATAGACCAGATAGAGTTAATTGATATTTATAGGACATTCCATCCAAAAACAGCAGATTACACGTTCTTCTCAACTGCACACGGAACATTCTCCAGGATAGATCACATCTTGGGTCACAGATAAAGCCTCAGTAAATTTAAGAAAACTGAAATCATATCAAGCAGCTGTTCCGACCACAATGCTATGAGATTAGAAATCAATTACACGGAAAAAACCGTAAAAAACACAAACACATGGAGGCTAAACAATACGTTACTAAATAACCAAGAGATCACTGAAGAAATCAAAGAGGAAATCAAAAACTACCTAGAGACAAATGACAACAAAAACACGATGATCCAAAACCTATGGGATGCAGCAAAAGGAGTTCTAAGAGGGAAGTTTATAGCAATACAAGCCTACCTCAAGAAACAAGAAAAATCTCAAATAAACAATCTAACCTTACACCTAGAGGAACTAGAGAAAGAAGAACAAAACCCAAAGTTAGTAGAAGGAAAGAAATCATAAAGATCAGAGCAGAAATAAATGAAATAGAAACAAAGAAAACGAAAGCAAAGATCAATAAAACTAAAAGCTGGTTCTTTGAGAAGATAAGCAAAAATGATCAAACTTTAGCCGGACTCCAGAAAAAGAGGGAGAGGACGCAAATCAACAAAATTAGAAGTGAAAAAGCAGAAGTTATAACAGACACCACAGGAATACAAAGCATCCTAAGAGACTACTACAAGCAACTCTAGGCCAATAAAATGGACAATCTGGAAGAAATGGACAAATTCTTAGAAAGGGATAACCTTCTAAGACTGAACCAGGAAGAAATAGAAAATATGAACAAACCTATCACAAGCAATGAAATTGAAACTGTGATTAAAAATCTTCCAACAAACAAAAGTCCAGAACCAGATGGCATCACAGGTGAATTCTATCAAACATTTAGAGCAGAGCTAACACCCAACCTTCTCAAATTCTTCAAAACAATTGCAGCGGAAGGAACACTCCCAAACTCATTCTATGAGACCACCATCACCCTGATACCAAAATCAGACAGAGATACTACAAGGAAAGAAAATTATAGACCAATATCACTGATGAATATAGATGTAAAAATCCTCAACAAAATACTAGCAAACAGAATCGAACAACACATGAAAAGGATCATACACCATGATCAAGTGGGGTTTATCCCAGGGATGCGAGGATTCTTCAATATACACAAATCAATGTGATACACCATATTAACAAATTGTAGAATAAAAGCATATGATCATCTCAATAGATGAAGGAAAAGATTTTGAGAAAATTCAACACTCATTTACGATAAAAACTCTGCAGAGTGTGGGCATAGAGGGAAACTACCTCAACATAATAAAGGCCATATATGACAAACCCACAGCAAACAACATTCTCAATGGTGAAAAACTGAAAGCGTTTCCTCTAAGATCAGGAACAAGACGAGGATGTCCACTCTCACCACTGCTATTCAACATAGTTTTGGAAGTCCTAGCCATGGCAATCAGAGAAGAAAAAGAAATAAAAGGAATACAAAAAGGAAAAGAAGAAGTAAAATTGTCACTGTTTGCAGATGACATGATATCATAGATAGAGAATCCTAAAGATGCCACCAGAAAACCACTGGAGCTAATCAATGAATTTGGTAAAGTTGCAGGATACAAAATTAATGCACAGAAATTGCTTGCATTCCTATACACTAACAATGAAAGATCAGAAAGAGAAATTAAGGAAACAATCCCATTACCACTGCAACAAAAAGAATAAAATACCTAGGAATAAACCTACCTAAGGAAGTAAAAGACCTGTACTCAGAAAACTATAAGACACTGATGAAAGAAATCAAAGATGATATAAACAGATGGAGACATATACCATGTTCTCGGATTAGAAGAATCAATATTGTGAAAATGACTATACTACCCAAAGCAATCTACAGATTCAATGCAATCCCGATCAAAATACCTTTGGCATTTTCTACAGAACAAGAAAAAAAAATCTTAAAATTTGTAGGGAGACACAAAAGACCCTGGATAGCCAAAGCAGTCTTGAGGGGGGAAAAAAAAAGAGCTGGAGGAATCAGACTTCCAGACTTCAGACTATATTGCAAAGCTACAGTAATCAAGATAATATGGTACTGACACAAGAACAGAAATATAGGTCAATAGAACAGGATAGAAAGCACAGAGATAAACCCACGTACCTATGGTTCACTAATCTATGACAAAGGAGGCAAGGGTATACAATGGAGAAAAGACAGTGTCTTCAGCAAGTGGTGCTGGGAAAACTGGACAGTTACATGTAAAAGAATGAAATTAGTACACTCCCTAACACCATACACAAAAATAAACTCAAAATGGATTAGAGACCTAAATATAAGACCAGCCACTATAAAACTCTTAGAGGAAAACATAAGCAGAACAGTCTATGACATAAATCACAGCAAGATCCTTTTTGACCCACCTCCTAGAGAAATGGAAATAAAAACAAAAATAAAAAAATGGGACCGAATGAAACATAAATTCTTTTGCACAGCAAAGGAAAACATAAGCAAGATGAAAAGACAACCATCAGAATGGGAGAAAATATTTTCAAATGAAGCAAATGGCAAAGGATTAATCTCCAAAAAGCAGCTCATGTAGCTCAATATCACAAAACCAAACAACCCAATCCAAAAATGGGCAGAAGACCTAAATAGACATTTCTCCAAAGAAGATATACAGGTTGCCAACAAACACATGAAAGGATGCTGAACATCACTAATCATTAGAGAAATGCAAATCAAAACTACAGTGAGGTATCACCTCACACCAGTCAGAATGGCCATCATCAAAAAATCTACCAACAATAAATGCTGGAGAGGCATTTATTGGAGCAAAGGGAACCCTCTTGCACTGTTGGTGGGAATGTAAATTGATATAGCCACTAGGGAGAACGGTATGGGGGTTCCTTAAAAACTAAAAATAGAACTACCATACAACCCAGCAAACCCACTCCTGGACATTTACCCTGAGAAAACCATAATTCAAAAAGAGTCATGTACCACAATGTTCACTGTAGCTCTATTTACAATAGCCAGGACATGGAAGCAACCTAAGTGTCCATCAACAGATAAATGGATAAGGAAGATGTGGCACAAATATACAATGGAACATTATTCAGCCATAAAAAGAAACGAAATTGAGTTACTTTTAGTGAGGTGGATGGATCTAGAGTCTGTCCTACAGAGTGAAGTAAGTCAGAAAGAGAAAAACAAATACCGTATGCTAACACATATATATGGAATCTTAAAAAAAAAGTTTATGAAGAACCTAGGGGCAGGAAAGGATTAAGGACACAGACGTAGAGAAAGGACTTGAGGACATGGGGAGAGGGAAGGGTAAGCTGGGACAAAGTGAGAGAGTGGTATGGACATATATACACTACCAAATGTAAAATTGATAGCTACTGGGAAGCAGCCACATAGCACAGGGAGATCAGCTCTGTGCTTTGTGACCACCTAAAAGGGTGGGATAAGGGAGTGAGAGGGAGTTGCAAGAGGGAGGGGATATGGTGTTATATGTATACGCACAGCTGATTCACTTTTTTATACAGCAGAAACTAACACACAATTGTAAAGCAATTATACTCCAATAAAGATGTAAAAGAAAAAAAAAAGCCCAGAGATAAACCTACACACCTATGGCCCACTAATCTATGACAAAGGAGGCAAGGGTATACAAAGGAGAAAAGACAGTCTCTTCAATAAGTGGTGCTGGGAAAAATGGACAGCTACATGTAAAAGAATGAAATTAGAACACTCCCTAACACCATACACAAAAAATAAACTCAAAATGGATTAGAGACCAAAATGTAAGACCGGACACTATAAAACTCTTAGAGGAAAACATAGGAAGAATACTCTTTGACATAAATCACAGCAAGATCTTTTTTGATCCACCTCCTAGAGTAATGGAATACAAAAAAATAAACATATGGGAGCAAATGAAACCTAAAAGCTTTTGCAAAGCAAAGGAAACTACAAACAAGACGAAAAGACAACCCTCACAATGGGAGAAAATATTTGCAAACGAATCAATGGACAAAGGATTAATCTCCAATGTATATAAACAGCTCATGCAGCTCAACAGTAAAAAAACAAACAACCCAATCCAAAAATGGGCAGATGACGTAAATAGACATTTGTCCCAAGAAGACATACAGATGACCAAGAAGCACATGAAAAGCTGCTCAACATCACTAATTATTAGAGAAATATAAACCAAAACTACAATGAGGTATCGCCTCACACGAGTTAGAATGGGCATCATCAGAAAATCTACAAGCAACAAATGCTGGAGAGGGTGTGGAGAAAAGGGAACCCTCTTACACTATTTGTGGGAATGTAAATTGATACAGTCACGATGGAGAACAGTATGGAGGTTCCTTAAAAAACTAAAAATAGAATTACCATATGACCCAGCAATCCCACTACTGGCCATATACCCAGAGAAAACCATAATTCAAAAAGACATATTCACCACAATATTCATTGCAGCACTATTTACAATAGCCAGGTCATGGAAGCAACCTAAATGCCCATAGACAGACGAACAGAAAAGATGTGCTACATATATAAAATGGAATATTACTCAGCCATAAAAAGGAATGAAATTGGGTCATTTGTAGAGACGTGGATAGATCTAGAGACTGTCATACAGAGTGAAGTAAGTCAGAAAGAGAAAAACAAATATCGTATATTAACGCATACATGTGGAACCTAGAAAAATGGTAAAGATGAACCGGTTTGCAAGGCAGAAATAGAGACACAGATGTAGAGAACAAATGTATGGACACCAAGGGGGGAAAGTGGCAGGGTGGTGGTGGTGGGATGAATTGCGAGCCTGGGATTGACATATATACACTTATATGTATAAAATAGGTTACCAATAAGAGCCTGCTGTATAAAAAAATGAATAAAATAAATTCAAAAATTAAAAAATAAGTAATACTTAAAAAAATAAAACAGAAAAAAAAGTTCTGCCCTTCCCATAGACGTATTTATATGAATGAATTATTTCCATGCTTATATCCATAAATACAAAAAGAGGAATAAAACTTACCTTGAACCAAAAAAGAAAGAAAAAAAAAAACAGAACCCACTGGTCATACAGAGGAAAACCCTATCAGGGCACTTGCTCCAGGGGTAAACAATTCTGAAGTTGGTCACAGGTGGGGAATCATCTTCCATGCAGCCAGCAGCCCCCACACGAGGAGCGTCCTCATTGCAAAGCTGGGGGACCGTGAGGAGGCGTCTCTGAGTAAACGTGAGCTGAGCCCCAGGCCAGCTGCTGCTGAACTTTTCCCACCCTTCCCAGGTAAAACACCTGAATGTGTGCAAAGACTTTCAAAACTAGAGGAAGGGGCTTGGAGTCACACCAGCGACAGCACGCAGGCCGACTTGGTGCCTGCAGGCCAGCCAGGATGGTCCTGGCCCCGGGCGCTCGTCTGGAAGCTTTCCATTTCCCTGCCTGAGGTACCCCTCCTGTCCCGGCCCCCACTGCTTTTTTCCTTCCTCACCTCTGCCCGGGGAGAAATTCCAGCAGCAAGTATGGGTGACACATCCTCTTCTTTAGCAGGTGGCAGCCCGGCAACTCCTGCAGAAAGTCCAGCAGAGCCCCAGTCACACTGGGCCACTCATAGAGCCGTGGGCCCTACTCCCTCCCACCAGCCCAACCCCGAGACTGCTGACGGGGCAGAGAATATGGCGTCAGGCACAGCTGCAGAGGCTTTTGCTGCCTGGAGGGGTGTTTATATTGACCTCAACCCAGGCACACCTGGGAAGGGCTGGCCGGCCGGGTCAGGCTGCCCAGGTCAGCCAATCCTCGCCCCTCAGGGGCTCAGAGTTGCAGAAAATGGGCCTTGCTGCACCGGCCAGATCCAAGGAACAGGTGTAGGGTCCCGAGAGTCAGGATAGATAAGGGGCGGCAGCCCTGGCTTGTTTTCGAATCATTTTATCTGGTCCATGAGTGGGAGACAACTTCAAGAAGACCCTCTGCTAATGAGAGGAACCCAGGAGTCAGGGAGAGGAGGGGTGGTGGGTGGAGACAGAGGCCTGGTGCCCCGGCTGCAGTGGAAGCCCCTGGAAGACCAGGCAGAGGGAGGCCGCACAGAGTGAAGCCTAGGGTCACAGACCTGTTGGAGCTGCTGTTTGTTAGTTCAAGCTCTGCTCTGAGGTGCTCTGTGTCAGCTCTGAGTGACAGGGGTGCTGGGGGTGCTCTGCAATGAGGGCTATGTGCACGGTTCCTGTGTGCCCAGCCCTGCCGGGGTACCTGTCCACGGGAGCTCCATATCCAGGGAGGGGCCTGCCCATGAGAGCCCCGTGGGCTGCTGCGTACCTGCCCAGGTGAGCTCCATATCCTGGGAGGGGCCTGACCACAAGAGCCCCGTGGGCTGCTGGGGACCTGGTAGAGGACGCCAGGACAGTCAGTGAAGCCACAGAGGATATACATCTAGTAGTTCCTAATTCCTACACCCTGCTGGTCATTCTACCATCCACCAGGACATGGCATTCTGTATTAGACTTCAATGATGCCTTCTTCTGTATTCCATTAGTCCCAGAGTCACAAGAAATTTTGGCTGTGAGTGGCAGGACTCAACCTACAACAAAAACAATACTGCTGGGCCGTCCTGCCCCAGGGGTTCAAAAATTCCCACACCATCTTTGGGGAAACGTTAGCTAAAGACCTAAAAGATCTACCTCTGGAGAAGGGAACCCTCCTTCAATATGCAGATGACATTCTGATCACCAGCCCGACTAAGGAGGCCTCTGAACTACCTAGCCAATAAAAGATAGAAGGTGTCCAAGGAAAAGGCTCAAATATCACAAACTAAGGTGGCCTTCCTGGGCTTCATTCGCACAGAAGGTCGGAGAAGCCCACCCCAGGAAAGGGAAGAAGCCATTTGCAGCCTCACCTTTCCTGAAACTAGAAGACAGCTTAGGGGTTCCTGGGGAGACCGGGGTTTGCTGCATCTGGATCCCTAACTACAGTCTAATAGCTGGGCCTCTATATGAAACACTGAAAGGAAAAGATGATGATCCTTTTGAATAGAATCCAGAAGCGGCCTTTCAAGAATGGAAAGAGCAGTCAATTCAGACCCTGGCCCTGGACCTCCCTAAGTTAGCTAAACCCTTTGACCTTTACATTCCTGGTCCAAGGCGAATCGCCCTTGGAGTATTAGTGCAAAAACTGGGACCACTTGAAATGGAACAATGCAAGAATGCCCTCCAGGCATTGGCCAGCCACCCCATCCGACCAGGATACTGGAGGTATCTAAAAACCTGGAAATCAGCAGCCCGCAAAGCCAGCTCCCTCCTAAGGGAAAAGGACGCCACTTGGTGATCCTAACCACCCACCATGCCCTGAAGTTGCAGGGATTGCTCCGTGGGCACAATGACCTCGAGTGAGGAGGCCCTCCAACACCAACCTCCAGAGAGACAACCTGGGGCAATGGGCCCCCATGACGACTCGTGTGACCATCACTTGACCTGGAGCTTCTCTCAGAAAACAACAAGAGTGTGCCCCAAAAGAGCAGACTATTGCTTACAGGACTTACTGCACCCAGAGCGGAGCTAATAAACTTGGCAGGGGAACCGTAAATAACGCTGCCACCATAGAAAAGCCTACAGACACCGCAGTGACGGCGGCCAATGAGACCGGCTGTACTCCTGGCTACTTCAAAAGGCCGTTGACTGAGTGGCCGTCATGGTCCTGGATCACCACCGGCCCTGGACTGTCTGGGAGTTGAGCAAGCAGGGCTCTGACACCTGGTGCTGTTTGTACGTTAATTCAGTGGCCTAACTGAAGAAAGCACAGACTACTGGTCAGAGCATCTAGGCTGGCAGAAACCATCAGCCTAAGGGGGCCGAACCAATGTGGAGCAGGGTAAAACCGCCCACCCCCCCAGCGTCTCTGCACATCTCTTTCCTGGACCCTTAAAGGTCATTAGATTCTATAAAACTTCCAATGCTGGTGCTCAGGCAGACGAGCAGTGAGGGAGGAGGCCTGCAGACAATCAACCTCACCTGGAGGCTGCTGGGGAGAAGTCCTGCCCCTCCCCCCGGGTATGAGGACACCCAACTCAGCATGAAGCATTTACAGAAGACGTGTCTGCACCCTCAGCGCCCCAAGAATGAGGAATGGGACAAAAGGCAGAGGAGGGCTTTGTCACTGGCAAAGCCCATTAAAAATTCCTGGGAGATAAAAATAGAATCTGGGCAATAAAATAAAGTCTAACCATTTTTTCCTTTGTGCTTTGTCTAATTTCACTTGCTCCTAGGTTTCCACATGCAGAGGTCCCACACCCGACACTTCAGACCCGATTTCCTCGTGCAAAATGGCTGGGCCGACACCTCAGCTCGTGGGGCCCCGTGCACACTCTGCGACATAGGAGCCTGAGCTCCAGCCAACCTGGCCCTCGAGAGCTCCGCCCCCTCCCTCCCGCTGATGCTGACAGGATCCCTACACAGCAGCCCGGCCCACAACCCGCAGGGGAGCACACACTCTCACCTCTCCATTCTCTGATCAAAATATAAAGTTTTCCTTTGCTTCTGAACCAAAGTCAGTCTCGATCTGTTGGCTCCAATGACACTGGGCAGGGAGACCCTTGTTGGGGCCCACTCTGCAGGATCAGTAACAGAATTTGAGAACATTGTAACTTCAATGAACAGATGTGTGAGCCAAACTGTAATTAACATAGAGCAGTGTATAAGGCTCGTGTAAAATAAGATGTTTCTAACACTTCCATTTGATATTTCCATCACTTTATTATAAGCAAGTTCAGTGGAGGGGTTTGTCTTATTTGTCAGGTCAACAGTAGAGAAATGCAGTGATTTCTTTCCAAGGATGTACATCTAATAATCTTGGTTGAAGTTTCAACCTTGTTTGGAATGATTGTCCATTGAAAATGATACCTCTCTTTCAGCTCCTAGATTTCTGAGAAGTATAAAATCTTATATTTTTTATTACCAAAGGGGAAAGGTGGGAGGAGGGATAATTTAACAGTTTCAGATTAACATATACACACTGCTATGTATAAAATATATCATCAACAAGGAACTACTGTATAGCACAGGGAACTATACTCAATATTTTGTAATGACCCCTGAGGGGAAATAACCTGAAAAACAATAGATATCTATATCGACATCATCTATCAACTACAGATAAAATGGAAACTAAAGGAGGCCGATGGTGAGCGTTTCTGAACCTAAAGACTTCAATCATCTAAAGTTCGGACTCTGCCTACGGCCCAAGTCCCTTAATGAACACACATGTACCAGTAGCTTAAAAATTCCCCAGATTGGAGTTCGGGGAGACACTGATTTGGAAAAATCCCTTGTGTTCTCCTTACATACACGGGACCTTTCCTACAGCTAAAACATGCCTGTGACACCCAGAAGATGGAACACGGTTGGATCAGGAAGATTTTGGAAAAGGCACCAAAACGCCTAATTTCCTGGTTGTTGGGTTCACCCCTCCAGCCTTTTTCCTTAAAATCTCCCCACTTGAGGATGTCAGCACCTTCAACATCCAGTTGCACAGAAATCGGAATTTGTCCAAAGGAAAAAGGGGAAGGAGGAGAAACAAGGAGAGCCAAGCCCTAGATGTTCGGAGAGGCACATGTCACTCTAATTTCCAGTCAGGAAGAAGAATTAAGCAAAGGCTTAGCCTGCCACCGGGAACCAGAGTAGGGCCAGAAGCAAATGAGAGTTTCTGCGGAAAGCTCCCAAAAAAGCGAGTTGAAAAATGGAGCTCAGGGGCACTGCAATTCACAAATATGCAGAGTTATAAATGATAACTCTCGTCCACAAATATATTGAGGGAAGGCAACGAAGAGGATTTGAAATCAAGGCAGAATTGCAGGAAACAGATTTCAGGAGTTAGATTTGAATCACCCCTAAAGCACATGAAAAACATCAAAACGTCGACAATGATGCACTTGGCCAAAAAGAGCATATGCGTTTTTTTCTGAATGAATTCAGGAAAAAACCCATAGGCCCTTTGTGGCCAACCAAGCAAGCCGGAAATGCAATTCAGCACTACAAAGAAGTCTGACTTCCCATCGGTCAAAATGGCCTTGCTAAAAAAGTGTAAAAACAAGAAATGCAGGTGAGGCCAGGGAGGAAAGGGAGCCTTGTTACACTGATGGGTGGGGTATAAATTGCCAGTGATGACTCTGGAGAAGGGTATGGTGTTTCCTAAAACATCTAAAAAACACAGCTAGAGAGAAAGGGGCACATCCACTCATGGGCGTATAAATTGGGAAAACTAAAAATCAGCAAGACACAGGCACCCCAAACATTAGGGCTGCTCTGTAGACAAGAACCTCCACTTATTTCCACCTTAAATATGCAAGGAAAGAGAAAAATGGATAAAGAAGTTGTGATCCATATGTACAATTGTATATCACTCGGGCGTGAGATAAATATTATAAGGCTGGTAGCAGCATGATGAGTGGATTTAGGTAGGACTATTCTAAGTGAAATAAGTCACACAGAAAAAGACACTTATCATAAGATATCACTAACAGAGGGAATGTAAAAACTGCTACACTTGAACGGAATAACAAAACAGAACAGAGTCACACATTAAGAAAACATACTATGGTTGCTTAACGGGAAAGGTGAGGTGGGGTGATGCATAAAACAAGGATTTCAAATTAGCTCAGATAACGTTCCATAAATCCAATATGTAATAGACAAGACCTACTCCTTGCTCAGTGAACTGGACTCAACACCCCCTATTCACCGCTCAAGAACATATATGACTAGTAAGAATCGTAAAACCTATGTACTGATATCTCTCTGGAAGTGAGTCAAGTGGGTGTAAAGCGGCATAAACACAGCCGTGAAAAGCAGCTAAACCCCATTATAAAAATAAATTACTTTTAAAAACCCGTGAAACGAAGACAGTGAAAGAGAGAGAAATTCTTACAAAATTCGTTCAGGGGCTGTGATGCCACCTGGATTGACCATATCTAGACCCACAGCTGGATGAGACATAAGGGTGGACACTCTCGGGGCTGAGAGGCTTGGTGAGGTTGGGGAGCAAACGCAGAGCCTTTAAAGTAATACTGCCTGTTACCCATCCCATGGGTTCCAAATCTCCAGGTTCAAGGGCATCTTCCTACATCGAAAACATGCATGAGAAACCCAGAAGATAGTACACCGTGTGATGGGGAAAGGTTTCTAAAACGCACCTCATTTCTCCTCTCCTTGTGCTCGGGTTCGCCATTCCAGCCGCTTTAGTAGCAATCGCCCTCAATGGAAAATCAGCACCTTTAACCTCCTGTTCCATACAGCTTGCAATTTGTCCTGAGGATGAACGGAAAGACGGGGAGCCAATGAGAGATTAGCTCTTGGTGTTGGGACAGGCACAGGTCACTCTATTTTCCCATCAGGAAGAAGAATTAACCACAGGCTCAGCCTGCCGCCCGGAACAAGAATAGTGCCTGAGGCCATCCTGCGCTTTTGCGGAGAGCTCCCAAAAAAGCGAGTTGAAAAATGGAGCTCAGGGGCATTGCAATTCACAAACCAGCAGAGTTATAAATGATAACTCTCATCCAAAAATATATTGAGGGAAGGCAACGAAGAGGATTTGAAAGCAAGGCAGAATTGCAGGAAACAGATTTCAGGAGGTCGATTCGAATCGCCTTTAAAGCACATGAAAAGCGGCAAAACGTCGAAAATGATGCCCTTGGCCAAAAAGGGCGTATGCGTTTTTTCCTGAATATATTCAGGAAAAAACGCATACGCCCTTTTTGGCCAACCAAGCAACCTGGAAAGGCAAATCAGCGCTACAGAGAAGTCTCGCTTCCCATCGGTCAAAAGGGCCATGTTGAAAAAAGTGTCAAAACCAGAAATGCAGGACAGGCCATGGAGAAATGGGAGCCTTGCTACACTGATGGGCGGGATGTAAATTGCCAACAGCCACTCAGGAGAAGTGTACGGTGAGTCCTGAAACATCTGAAAAGCACAGCTTAGAGAACATAGGGCACTTCCACTCATGGGGGTATAAATTGGGAAAATGAAAAATCAGCAAGACACAAGCACCCCAAAGTTTAGGGCTGCTCTGTTGACAAGGACCTCCACTTCATTCCACCTTAAATATCCCAGGAAAGAGAAAAATGGATAAAGAAGTTGTGGTCCTTATGTACAATGGAATATCACTCAGCCATGAAATCAATGTCATAAGGCTAGTAGCAGCATGATGAGTGGATTTAGGTATGACGATTCTAAGTGAAATAAGTCACACAGAAAAGGACACTTATCATAAGCTATCACTTATAGAGGGAATGTAAAAACCGCTACACTTGAACTGAATTACAAAGCAGAACAGAGTCACACGTTTAGAAAACACACTATGGCTGCTTAACAGGAAAGGTGAGGTGGGGTGATGCATAAAACAAGGGTTTCAAATTAGCTCAGATACCGTTCCATAAACACAATACGTTACAGAAAGACCTATTCCTTGCTCAGTGAACTGCACTCAACACCCCCTATTCATCGCACAAGAATATATCTGACTAGTAAGAATCTTAAAACCTATGTATTGATATCTCTCTGGAAGTGAGTCAAGTGAGTGTAAAGTGGCATAAACACAGCCGTGAAAAGCAGCTAAACCCCATTATGAAAATAAATTACTTTTAAAAACCCGTGAAACAAAGACAGTGAAAGAGAGAGAAATTCTTAAAAAATTCGTTCAGGGGCTGTGATGCACCCTGGATTGACCATATCTATACCCACAGCTGGATGAGACATAAGGGTGGACACTCTCGGGGCTGAGAGGTTTGGTGAGTTAGGGGGACCAAACGCAGAGCCTTTAAAGTAATACTGCGTGGTACCCATCGCATGGGTCCCAAATCTCCAGGTTCAAGGGCATCTTCCTACATCGAAAACATGCATGAGAAACCCAGAAGATGGTACACCATGTGATGGGGAAATGTTTCTAAAACGCACCTCATTTCTCATCTCCTTGAGCCCGGGTTCGCCATTCCAGCCGCTTTACTAGCAATCTCCCTACTTGGAGCATCAGCACCTTTAACCTCCTGTTTCGTACAGGTTGCAATTTGTCCTGAGGATGAACGGGAAGACTTGGAACCAACGAGAGACTAGCTCTTGGTGTTGGGACAGGCCCAGGTCACTCTATTTTCCCATCAGGAAGAAGAATTAACCACAGGCTCAGCCTGCCCCCCGGAACAAGAACAGGGCCTGAAACCATCCTGCGCTTTTGCGGCCAGCTCCCAAAAAAGCGAGTTGAAAAATGGAGCTCAGGGGCACTGCAACTCAAAACCTGCAGAGTTATAAATGATAACTCTCGTCCACAAATATATTGAGGGAAGGCAACGAAGAGGATTTGAAATCAAGGCAGAATTGCAGGAAACAGATTTCAGGAGGTAGATACGAATCGCTTTTAAAGCACATGAAAAGCGGCAAAACGTCGACAATGATGCCTTTGGCCAAAAAGGGCGTATGCGTTTTTTCCTGAATATATTCAGGAAAAAACGCATACGCCCTTTTTGGCCAACCAAGCAACCTGGAAAGGCAAATCAGCGCTACAAAGAAGTCTCGCTTCCCATCGGTCAAAAGGGCCATGTTGAAAAAAGTGTCAAAACCAGAAATGCAGGACAGGCCATGGAGAAATGGGAGCCTTGCTACACTGATGGGCGGGATGTAAATTGCCAACAGCCACTCTGGAGAAGTGTACGGTGTGTCCTGAAACATCTAAAAAACACAGCTTAGAGAGCATAGGGCATTTCCACTCATGGGCGTATAAATTGGGAAAACTAAAAATCAGCAAGACATAGGCACACCAAAGTTTAGGGCTGCTCTGTTGACAAGAACCTCCTCTTCATTACACCTTAAATATCCCAGGAAATAGGAAAATGGATAACGATGTTGTGGTCCTTATGTACAATGGAATATCACTCAGCCATGAAATCAATGTCATAAGGCTATTAGCAGCATGATGAGTGGATTTATGTTCGACGATTCTAAGTGAAATAAGTCACACAGAAAAAGACACTTATCATAAGATATCACTTGTAGAGGGAATGTAAAAACCGTTACACTTGAACTGAATTACAAAACAGAACAGAGTCACACATTTAGAAAACACACTATGGCTGCTTAACGGGAAAGGTGAGGTGGGGTGATGCATAAAACAAGGGTTTCATATTAGCTCAAACACCGATCCATAAACCCAATATGTAATAGACAAGACCTACTCCTTGCTCAGTGAAGTGGATGCAACACCCCCTATTCAACGAACAAGAATATATCTGACTAGTAAAAATCTTAAAACCTATGTATTGATTTCTCTCTGTAAGTGAATCAAGTGGGTGTAAAGGGGCATAAACACAGCAGTGAAAAGCAGCTAAACCCCATTATAAAAATAAATTACTTCGAAAAACCCATGAAAGAAAGACAGTGAAAGAGAGAGAAATTCTTACACAATGCGTTCAGGGGCTGTGATGCAACCTGGATTGACCATAACTAGAACCAGAGCTGGATGAGACATAAGGGTGGACACTTTTGGGGCTGAGACGTTTGGTGAGGTTGGGTGAGCAAACGCAGACCCTTTAAAGTAATACTGCGTGGTACCCATCGTATGGGTCCCAAATCTCCAGGTTCAAGGGCATCTTCCTACATCGAAAACATGCATGAGAAACCCAGAAGATGGTACACCATGTGATGGGGAAAGGTTTCTAAAACGCACCTCATTTCTCATCTCCTTGTGCCCGGGTTCGCCATTCCAGCCGCCTTACTAGCAATCTCCCTACTTGGAGCATCAGCACCTTTAACCTCCTGTTCCGTACAGGCTTTCAATTTGTCCTGAGGATGAACGGGAAGACGGGGAACCAATGAGAGCCTAGCTCTTGGTGTTGGGACAGGCACAGGTCACTCTACTTTCCCATCAGGAAGAAGAATTAACCACAGGCTCAACCTGTCCCGCGGAACCAGAACAGAGCCTAAAGCCATCCTGCGCTTTTGTGGCCAGCTCCCAAATACACGAGTTGTAAAATGGAGGTTCAGGGCACTGCAATTCACAAACCTGCAGAGTTATAAATGATAAGTCTCGTCCACAAATATATTGAGGGAAGGCAAAGAAGAGGATTTGAAATCAAGGCAGAATTGCAGGAAACAGATTTCAGGAGGTAGATTCGGATCACCTTTAAAGCACATGAAAAGCGGAAAAACGTTGACAATGATGCCCTAGGCCAAAAAAGGGCGTATGCGTTTTTTCCTGAATATATTCAGGAAAAAACGCATACGCCCTTTTTGGCCAACCAAGCAACCTGGAAAGGCAAATCAGCGCAACAAAGAAGACTCGCTTCCCTTCGGTCAAAAGGGCCATGCTGAAAAAAGTGTCAAAACCAGAAATGCAGGACAGGCCATGGAGAAATGGGAGCCTTGCTACACTGATGGGCGGAATGTAAATTGCCAACAGCCACTCTGCAGAAGTGTACGGTGTGTCCTGAAACATTTAAAAAACACAGCTTAGAGAGCATAGGGCACTTCCACTCATGGGGGTATAAATTGGGAAAATTAAAAATCAGCAAGACACAAGCACCCCAAAGTTTAGGGCTGCTCTGTTGACAAGGACCTCCACTTCATTCCACCTTAAATATCCCAGGAAAGAGAAAAATGGATAAAGAAGTTGTGGTCCTTATGTACAATGGAATATCACTCAGCCATGAAATCAATGTCATAAGGCTAGAAGCAGCATGATGAGTGGATTTAGGTACGACGATTCTAAGTGAAATAAGTCACACAGAAAAGGACACTTATCATAAGCTATCACTTATAGAGGGAATGTAAAAACCGCTACACTTGAACTGAATTACAAAGCAGAACAGAGTCACACGTTTAGAAAACACACTATGGCTGCTTAATGGGAAAGGTGACGTGGGGTGATGCATAAAACAAGGTTTTCAAATTATCTGAGATACCTTCCCATAAACCCAATACGTAATAGACAAGACCTACTCCTTGCTCAGAGAACAGGACTCAACACACCCTATTCACCGCAAAAGAATATATTTGATTAGTAATAATCTTAAAACCTATGTATTGATATCTCTCTGTTAGTGTGTTAAGTGGGTGTAAAGCCGCATAAACACCGTAGTCAAAAGCAGCTAAACCCCATTATAAAAATAAATTAGTTTTAAAAACCCATGATACAAAGACAGTGAAAGAGAGAGAAATTCTTACACAATTCGTTCAGGGGCTGTGATGCAACCTGGATCGACCATATCTAGACCCACAGCTGGGTGAGACATAAGGGTGGACACTCTTGCGGCTGAGAGGTTTGGTGAGGTTGGATGAGCAAACGCAGACCCTTTAAAGTAATACTGCGTGACACCCATCCCATGGGTCCCAAATCTCCAGGTCCAAGGGCATCTTCCTACATCAAAAACATGCATGAGAAACCCAGAAGATGGTACAGCATGTGATCGGGAAAGGTTTCTAAAATGCACCTCATTTCTCATCTCCTTGTGCTCGGGTTCGCCATTCCAGCCACTTTCCTAGCAATCTCCCTACTTGGAGCATCAGCACCTTTAACCTCCTGTTCCGTACAGGTTGCAATTTGTACTGAGAATGAACGGGAAGAGGGGGAACCAATGAGAGACTAGATCTAGGTGTTGGGAGAAGCACAGGTCACTCTATTTTCCCTTCAGAAAGAAGAATTAACCACAGGCTCAACCTGCCCCCCGGAAGTAGAACAGGGCCTGAAGCAATCCTGCGCTTTTGTGGCCAACTCCCAAAAAAGCGAGTTGAAAAATGGAGCTCAGGGGCACTGCAATTCACAAACCTGCAGAGTTATCAATGATAACTCTCGTCCACAAATATATTGAGGGAAGGCAACGAAGAGGATTTGAAAGCAAGGCAGAATTTCAGAAACAGACTTAAGGAGGTAGTTTCGAATCGCCTTTAAAGCAGATGAAAAGCGGCAAAACGTTGACAATGATACCCTTGGCCAAAAAGGGCGTATGCGTTTTTTCCTGAATATATTCAGGAAAAAACGCATACGCCCTTTTTGGCCAACCAAGCAACCTGGAAAGGCAAATCAGCGCTACAAAGAAGTCTCGCTTCCCATCGGTCAAAAGGGCCATGCTGAAAAAAGTGTCAAAACCAGAAATGCAGGACAGGCCATGGAGAAATGGGAGCCTTGCTACACTGATGGGCGGGATGTAAATTGCCAACAGCCACTCTGGAGAAGTGTACGGTGTGTCCTGAAACATCTAAAAAACACAGCTTAGAGAGCATAGGTCACTTCCACTCATGGGCGTATAAATTGGGAAAACTAAAAATCAGCAAGACACAGGCACACCAAAGTTTAGGGCTGCTCTGTTGACAAGAACCTCCTCTTCATTACACCTTAAATATCCCAGGAAATAGGAAAATGGATAACGATGTTGTGGTCCTTATGTACAATGGAATATCACTCAGCCATGAAATCAATGTCATAAGGCTATTAGCAGCATGATGAGTGGATTTATGTTCGACGATTCTAAGTGAAATAAGTCACACAGAAAAAGACACTTATCATAAGATATCACTTGTAGAGGGAATGTAAAAACCGTTACACTTGAACTGAATTACAAAACAGAACAGAGTCACACATGCAGAAAACACACTATGGCTGCTTAACGGGAAAGGTGAGGTGGGGTGATGCATAAAACAAGGGTTTCATATTAGCTCAAACACCGATCCATAAACCCAATATGTAATAGACAAGACCTACTCCTTGCTCAGTGAAGTGGATGCAACACCCCCTATTCAACGAACAAGAATATATCTGACTAGTAAAAATCTTAAAACCTATGTATTGATTTCTCTCTGTAAGTGAATCAAGTGGGTGTAAAGGGGCATAAACACAGCAGTGAAAAGCAGCTAAACCCCATTATAAAAATAAATTACTTTAAAATCCCAAAGAAGAAAGACAGTGATAGAGGGAGAAATTTTTACATAATTCGTTCCGGGGCTGTGATGCAACCTGGTGTGACCATATCTAGACCCACAGCTGGATGAGAAATAAAGCTGGACACTCTTGGGGCTGAAGGTCTCTTTCCCTATATACCAGATTGGGAACGTAGAAAGGCTGCCACCCTCTGGCCGTTACCTGCAAAAGCAGCTTTAAAACCTGTGCTAATGGTCACTTCATATGAACAAGTACTTCAGGGCTGTAAATGAAACGTGCCCTCAAAATGTCTTGAGGGAGGTAATGGCCAAAAATTTTCAAAATGTGACACTTACTTTAAGAAAACACTTTGAAGAACTAAGCTGTAATCACAGTTTGATAAATAAAAAGGGCATGCTTTAAAGCTCAATTTCAACAGATTATGGGACACATGCAAATTCAACCACAGATAGGTATCAGCTCGCACCTGTTAGAATAACCATCAGCAAGAAAACTACAAACAATAAATATTGAAGGTGTTTTGGAGAAATGCATACCCTCAATTTTAAGTGGGACGTAACCTGGAAAGAGCCACTAATGAGAACTGAATGGTGGTGCCTTTAAAACATACACACTGAGCTACCATATGATACAGCAAGCCCACTCCTTGGCCTATAACATAAGAAGATATAACTGGAAAGACACAGGCAAGCAAATGTGCATTGCAGCAGTATTACAATAGCCAAGACATGGAGGCAACCAGAAAGTCCATCAAGAGGTGCGTGGCCAAAGAAGAACTGGTACACGTACAGATGGAATATTAGCCAGGGAAAAAAATGAAACAATGCCATTTGCAGCACCATGTATGATTCTTGAGGTAATCAGGCAAATTGTACTAAGTCAGAAAGCAAAAGACACATATCCTATAATATCACTTATAGGTCTTAGCTAAAAATTGATACCAATGAAGATATTTCCACAGAGAAATGCAATCACAGATTCATTAAACAAACTTATGGTTCACCAAATGGAAAGGTGTGAGGATTGGATACATTAGGATATTGGGGTTAAGATAGATATAGAAACACATGTGAAATATGTAATCACCAAAGACCTACGTAATACCAAGACAAGACTACTCAACATCGTGTCATAACCTACATGGGAAAATGATCCAAAGAAGAATAGATATATGTATATGTTTAAAAGAACCACATCTTTCACACCTAGAAGAAACAAAACATTTTAATTAAATTTGCTCTGACAAAAAATAAAAATTAAATTAAAAAAAGAACAAGAAGTAATGAGACATAAACTTAAGGGGCTATTTGCTGGCACATTGCATTCTAATTTACAACCAGAACATGACTTCCATTAAGGCTCTGTCATCACTAATAAAGCAGCTTTATAAGCAATGTTGAAGGTAGCTTAAAAGAAGTCTCACTAATTATTGATAGTAACAAGGAAACAAAGAAAAGTAAAAATCTCACTGCAAAAAGTATACATAGGGTAAGGATAGTAGATCAAACACTTATTAAACTTCTGTAAAGAATAAAAGACAACAGTAGTATGTTTTTTTTAAAAAGAGAGGGCCCAAATAAATCTGAAATGAAAGAGATGATGTTACAACGGACACCACAGAAATACAAAGTATCCTAAGATACACACAGGGTAACTCAGGGCTCAGACTGGACGGAGCCCACTCTCCAGTCCCCTGTACATGACTTACAGGAGCCTCAGGAACTGAGGAGGGGGTCCCTGAGGAGAGGCTCAAGATAGAATATGGTAGACATTAACATGACTGCATTCATCTTAAACATGCCTGAACTACATTCACACGAGATGATTTTGTCCTGTATGTACATCGGCACCTCTAGTTGGAACTGCAGATCTTTGGCTTCAACACCTCTACTGACAACATTAGCGTCACCTGCTGTGGACCGTCTCCTATAGGATTTCTAGAATCACAAAACATCGAAGCTTCACAGGACCCAGAGTCTGTGCAACTCCACACAGAGTCTCAGAGTCTCAACTCCACTCAGATACTCCACTCTTGGAGGGCACACACAAAGTAGTGTGCACATCAGGACCCAGGGGAAGGAGCAGTGACCCTGTAGGAGAATGACCAGAACTACCTGCTACTTTTAGAGGGTCTCCTGCAGAGGCAGGTGGTGGCTGTGGCTGTGGCTCACCGTGAGGACAACGACACTGGCAGCAGAAGTTCTGGGAAATACTCCTTGGTGTGAGCCCTCCCAGAGTCCGCCATTAGCCCCACCAAGAGCAAGGTAGGCTCCAGGGCTGGGTCGCCTCAGGCCAAACAACCAACAGGGAGGGAACCCAGCCCCATGCATCAGCAGACAAGCGGATTAAACTTTTTATTAAAGTTTTATTTAATCCGTAGACAAGCGGATTAAAGCTCTGCCCACCAAAGCAACACCCAGCTCTACCCACCACCAGTCCTTCCCATCAGGAAGCTTGCACAAGCCTCTAAGATAGACTCATCCACCGGAGAGCAGACAGCAGAAGCAAGAAGAACTACAATTCTGCAGCCTGTGGAAGGAAAACCACATTCACAGAAAGATAGACAAAATGAAAAGGCAGAGGACTTTATACCAGATCAAGGAAGAAGATAAAACCCCAGAAAAAAAACAAAATGAGGTGGAGATAGGGAACCTTCCAGAAAAAAAATTCAGAATAATGATAGTGAAGTTGAGCCAAGACCTTGGAAAAAGAAAGGAGGCAAAGATCGAGAAGATGCAAGAAATGTTTAACAAAGACCTAGAAGAATTAAGGAACAAACACCTAGAAGAATTAAAGAACAAACAAACAGAGGTGAACAATGGAATAACTGAAATGAAAAATACACTAGAAGGAATCAGTAGCAGAATAACTGTGGCAGAAGAACGGATAAGTGACCTGGAAGACAGAAAGGTGGAAATCACTGCCATGGAACAGAATAAAGAAAAAGAATGAAAATAAACGAAGACACCCCAAGAGTCCTCTGGGACAACATTAAACGCAACAACATTCGCATTATAGGGGTCCCAGAAGGAGAAGAGAGAGAGAAAGGACCCGAGAATATATTTAAAGAGATAATGGTCAAAAACTTCCCTAGCATGGGAAAAGAAATAGCCACCCAAGTCCAGAAGCACAGAGTGTCCCAGGCAGGATAAACCAAAGGAGAAAAATGACAAGACACATAGTAATCAAATTGACAAAAATTAACGACAAAGAAAAATGATTGAAAGCAGCAAGGGAAAAATGACAAATAACATACAAGGGAACTCCCATAAGGATAACAACTGATTTCTCAGCAGAAAATCTACAAGCCAGAAGGAAGTGGCATGATAAATTTAAAGTGATGAAAGGGAAGAACCTACAACCAAGAGTACTCCACCCTGCAAAGAGCTCATTCAGATTTGATGGAGAAATCAAAAGCCTTACAGACAAGCAAAAGCTAAGAGAATTCAGCACCATGAAACCAGCTCTACACCAAATGCTAAAGGAACTTCTCTAAGTGGGAAACACAAGAGAAGAAAAGGACCCACCAAGACAAACCCATAACAATTAAGAAAATAGTAGTAGGAACATACATATCGATAATTACCTTAAACGTGAATGCACTACATGTTCCAACCAAAAGACACAGGCTCGCTGAATGGATACAAAAACAAGACCCATATATATGCTGTCTACAAGAGATCCATTTCAGACCTAGGGACACATACAGACTCAAAGTGAGGCGATGGAAAAATATATTCTATGCAAATGAAAATCAAAAGAAAGCTGGAGTAGCAATACTCATATCAGATAAAATAGACTTTAAAATAAAGAACGTTACAAGAGACAAGGAAAGGCACTGCATAATGGTCAGGGGATCAATCCAAGAAGAAGATATAACAATTATAAATATATATGTACCCAAAATAGGAGCAGCTCAATGTATAAGGCAACTGCTAACAGCTATAAAAGAGGAAATCGACAGTAACACAATAATAGCGGGGGACTTTAACAGCTCACTTACACCAGTGGAGATCAGCCAGACAGAAAATTAATAAGGAAACACAAGCTTTAAATGACACAATAGACCAGATAGAGTTAATTGATATTTATAGGACATTCCATCCAAAAACAGCAGATTACACGTTCTTCTCAACTGCACACGGAACATTCTCCAGGATAGATCACATCTTGGGTCACAGATAAAGCCTCAGTAAATTTAAGAAAACTGAAATCATATCAAGCAGCTGTTCCGACCACAATGCTATGAGATTAGAAATCAATTACACGGAAAAAACCGTAAAAAACACAAACACATGGAGGCTAAACAATACGTTACTAAATAACCAAGAGATCACTGAAGAAATCAAAGAGGAAATCAAAAACTACCTAGAGACAAATGACAACAAAAACACGATGATCCAAAACCTATGGGATGCAGCAAAAGGAGTTCTAAGAGGGAAGTTTATAGCAATACAAGCCTACCTCAAGAAACAAGAAAAATCTCAAATAAACAATCTAACCTTACACCTAGAGGAACTAGAGAAAGAAGAACAAAACCCAAAGTTAGTAGAAGGAAAGAAATCATAAAGATCAGAGCAGAAATAAATGAAATAGAAACAAAGAAAACGAAAGCAAAGATCAATAAAACTAAAAGCTGGTTCTTTGAGAAGATAAGCAAAAATGATCAAACTTTAGCCGGACTCCAGAAAAAGAGGGAGAGGACGCAAATCAACAAAATTAGAAGTGAAAAAGCAGAAGTTATAACAGACACCACAGGAATACAAAGCATCCTAAGAGACTACTACAAGCAACTCTAGGCCAATAAAATGGACAATCTGGAAGAAATGGACAAATTCTTAGAAAGGGATAACCTTCTAAGACTGAACCAGGAAGAAATAGAAAATATGAACAAACCTATCACAAGCAATGAAATTGAAACTGTGATTAAAAATCTTCCAACAAACAAAAGTCCAGAACCAGATGGCATCACAGGTGAATTCTATCAAACATTTAGAGCAGAGCTAACACCCAACCTTCTCAAATTCTTCAAAACAATTGCAGCGGAAGGAACACTCCCAAACTCATTCTATGAGACCACCATCACCCTGATACCAAAATCAGACAGAGATACTACAAGGAAAGAAAATTATAGACCAATATCACTGATGAATATAGATGTAAAAATCCTCAACAAAATACTAGCAAACAGAATCGAACAACACATGAAAAGGATCATACACCATGATCAAGTGGGGTTTATCCCAGGGATGCGAGGATTCTTCAATATACACAAATCAATGTGATACACCATATTAACAAATTGTAGAATAAAAGCATATGATCATCTCAATAGATGAAGGAAAAGATTTTGAGAAAATTCAACACTCATTTACGATAAAAACTCTGCAGAGTGTGGGCATAGAGGGAAACTACCTCAACATAATAAAGGCCATATATGACAAACCCACAGCAAACAACATTCTCAATGGTGAAAAACTGAAAGCGTTTCCTCTAAGATCAGGAACAAGACGAGGATGTCCACTCTCACCACTGCTATTCAACATAGTTTTGGAAGTCCTAGCCATGGCAATCAGAGAAGAAAAAGAAATAAAAGGAATACAAAAAGGAAAAGAAGAAGTAAAATTGTCACTGTTTGCAGATGACATGATATCATAGATAGAGAATCCTAAAGATGCCACCAGAAAACCACTGGAGCTAATCAATGAATTTGGTAAAGTTGCAGGATACAAAATTAATGCACAGAAATTGCTTGCATTCCTATACACTAACAATGAAAGATCAGAAAGAGAAATTAAGGAAACAATCCCATTACCACTGCAACACAAAGAATAAAATACCTAGGAATAAACCTACCTAAGGAAGTAAAAGACCTGTACTCAGAAAACTATAAGACACTGATGAAAGAAATCAAAGATGATATAAACAGATGGAGACATATACCATGTTCTCGGATTAGAAGAATCAATATTGTGAAAATGACTATACTACCCAAAGCAATCTACAGATTCAATGCAATCCCGATCAAAATACCTTTGGCATTTTCTACAGAACAAGAAAAAAAAATCTTAAAATTTGTAGGGAGACACAAAAGACCCTGGATAGCCAAAGCAGTCTTGAGGGGGGAAAAAAAAAGAGCTGGAGGAATCAGACTTCCAGACTTCAGACTATATTGCAAAGCTACAGTAATCAAGATAATATGGTACTGACACAAGAACAGAAATATAGGTCAATAGAACAGGATAGAAAGCACAGAGATAAACCCACGTACCTATGGTTCACTAATCTATGACAAAGGAGGCAAGGGTATACAATGGAGAAAAGACAGTGTCTTCAGCAAGTGGTGCTGGGAAAACTGGACAGTTACATGTAAAAGAATGAAATTAGTACACTCCCTAACACCATACACAAAAATAAACTCAAAATGGATTAGAGACCTAAATATAAGACCAGCCACTATAAAACTCTTAGAGGAAAACATAAGCAGAACAGTCTATGACATAAATCACAGCAAGATCCTTTTTGACCCACCTCCTAGAGAAATGGAAATAAAAACAAAAATAAAAAAATGGGACCGAATGAAACATAAATTCTTTTGCACAGCAAAGGAAAACATAAGCAAGATGAAAAGACAACCATCAGAATGGGAGAAAATATTTTCAAATGAAGCAAATGGCAAAGGATTAATCTCCAAAAAGCAGCTCATGTAGCTCAATATCACAAAACCAAACAACCCAATCCAAAAATGGGCAGAAGACCTAAATAGACATTTCTCCAAAGAAGATATACAGGTTGCCAACAAACACATGAAAGGATGCTGAACATCACTAATCATTAGAGAAATGCAAATCAAAACTACAGTGAGGTATCACCTCACACCAGTCAGAATGGCCATCATCAAAAAATCTACCAACAATAAATGCTGGAGAGGCATTTATTGGAGCAAAGGGAACCCTCTTGCACTGTTGGTGGGAATGTAAATTGATATAGCCACTAGGGAGAACGGTATGGGGGTTCCTTAAAAACTAAAAATAGAACTACCATACAACCCAGCAAACCCACTCCTGGACATTTACCCTGAGAAAACCATAATTCAAAAAGAGTCATGTACCACAATGTTCACTGTAGCTCTATTTACAATAGCCAGGACATGGAAGCAACCTAAGTGTCCATCAACAGATAAATGGATAAGGAAGATGTGGCACAAATATACAATGGAACATTATTCAGCCATAAAAAGAAACGAAATTGAGTTACTTTTAGTGAGGTGGATGGATCTAGAGTCTGTCCTACAGAGTGAAGTAAGTCAGAAAGAGAAAAACAAATACCGTATGCTAACACATATATATGGAATCTTAAAAAAAAAGTTTATGAAGAACCTAGGGGCAGGAAAGGATTAAGGACACAGACGTAGAGAAAGGACTTGAGGACATGGGGAGAGGGAAGGGTAAGCTGGGACAAAGTGAGAGAGTGGTATGGACATATATACACTACCAAATGTAAAATTGATAGCTACTGGGAAGCAGCCACATAGCACAGGGAGATCAGCTCTGTGCTTTGTGACCACCTAAAAGGGTGGGATAAGGGAGTGAGAGGGAGTTGCAAGAGGGAGGGGATATGGTGTTATATGTATACGCACAGCTGATTCACTTTTTTATACAGCAGAAACTAACACACAATTGTAAAGCAATTATACTCCAATAAAGATGTAAAAGAAAAAAAAAAGCCCAGAGATAAACCTACACACCTATGGCCCACTAATCTATGACAAAGGAGGCAAGGGTATACAAAGGAGAAAAGACAGTCTCTTCAATAAGTGGTGCTGGGAAAAATGGACAGCTACATGTAAAAGAATGAAATTAGAACACTCCCTAACACCATACACAAAAAATAAACTCAAAATGGATTAGAGACCAAAATGTAAGACCGGACACTATAAAACTCTTAGAGGAAAACATAGGAAGAATACTCTTTGACATAAATCACAGCAAGATCTTTTTTGATCCACCTCCTAGAGTAATGGAATACAAAAAAATAAACATATGGGAGCAAATGAAACCTAAAAGCTTTTGCAAAGCAAAGGAAACTACAAACAAGACGAAAAGACAACCCTCACAATGGGAGAAAATATTTGCAAACGAATCAATGGACAAAGGATTAATCTCCAATGTATATAAACAGCTCATGCAGCTCAACAGTAAAAAAACAAACAACCCAATCCAAAAATGGGCAGATGACGTAAATAGATATTTGTCCCAAGAAGACATACAGATGACCAAGAAGCACATGAAAAGCTGCTCAACATCACTAATTATTAGAGAAATATAAACCAAAACTACAATGAGGTATCGCCTCACACGAGTTAGAATGGGCATCATCAGAAAATCTACAAGCAACAAATGCTGGAGAGGGTGTGGAGAAAAGGGAACCCTCTTACACTATTTGTGGGAATGTAAATTGATACAGTCACGATGGAGAACAGTATGGAGGTTCCTTAAAAAACTAAAAATAGAATTACCATATGACCCAGCAATCCCACTACTGGCCATATACCCAGAGAAAACCATAATTCAAAAAGACATATTCACCACAATATTCATTGCAGCACTATTTACAATAGCCAGGTCATGGAAGCAACCTAAATGCCCATAGACAGACGAACAGAAAAGATGTGCTACATATATAAAATGGAATATTACTCAGCCATAAAAAGGAATGAAATTGGGTCATTTGTAGAGACGTGGATAGATCTAGAGACTGTCATACAGAGTGAAGTAAGTCAGAAAGAGAAAAACAAATATCGTATATTAACGCATACATGTGGAACCTAGAAAAATGGTAAAGATGAACCGGTTTGCAAGGCAGAAATAGAGACACAGATGTAGAGAACAAATGTATGGACACCAAGGGGGGAAAGTGGCAGGGTGGTGGTGGTGGGATGAATTGCGAGCCTGGGATTGACATATATACACTTATATGTATAAAATAGGTTACCAATAAGAGCCTGCTGTATAAAAAAATGAATAAAATAAATTCAAAAATTAAAAAATAAGTAATACTTAAAAAAATAAAACAGAAAAAAAAGTTCTGCCCTTCCCATAGACGTATTTATATGAATGAATTATTTCCATGCTTATATCCATAAATACAAAAAGAGGAATAAAACTTACCTTGAACCAAAAAAGAAAGAAAAAAAAAAACAGAACCCACTGGTCATACAGAGGAAAACCCTATCAGGGCACTTGCTCCAGGGGTAAACAATTCTGAAGTTGGTCACAGGTGGGGAATCATCTTCCATGCAGCCAGCAGCCCCCACACGAGGAGCGTCCTCATTGCAAAGCTGGGGGACCGTGAGGAGGCGTCTCTGAGTAAACGTGAGCTGAGCCCCAGGCCAGCTGCTGCTGAACTTTTCCCACCCTTCCCAGGTAAAACACCTGAATGTGTGCAAAGACTTTCAAAACTAGAGGAAGGGGCTTGGAGTCACACCAGCGACAGCACGCAGGCCGACTTGGTGCCTGCAGGCCAGCCAGGATGGTCCTGGCCCCGGGCGCTCGTCTGGAAGCTTTCCATTTCCCTGCCTGAGGTACCCCTCCTGTCCCGGCCCCCACTGCTTTTTTCCTTCCTCACCTCTGCCCGGGGAGAAATTCCAGCAGCAAGTATGGGTGACACATCCTCTTCTTTAGCAGGTGGCAGCCCGGCAACTCCTGCAGAAAGTCCAGCAGAGCCCCAGTCACACTGGGCCACTCATAGAGCCGTGGGCCCTACTCCCTCCCACCAGCCCAACCCCGAGACTGCTGACGGGGCAGAGAATATGGCGTCAGGCACAGCTGCAGAGGCTTTTGCTGCCTGGAGGGGTGTTTATATTGACCTCAACCCAGGCACACCTGGGAAGGGCTGGCCGGCCGGGTCAGGCTGCCCAGGTCAGCCAATCCTCGCCCCTCAGGGGCTCAGAGTTGCAGAAAATGGGCCTTGCTGCACCGGCCAGATCCAAGGAACAGGTGTAGGGTCCCGAGAGTCAGGATAGATAAGGGGCGGCAGCCCTGGCTTGTTTTCGAATCATTTTATCTGGTCCATGAGTGGGAGACAACTTCAAGAAGACCCTCTGCTAATGAGAGGAACCCAGGAGTCAGGGAGAGGAGGGGTGGTGGGTGGAGACAGAGGCCTGGTGCCCCGGCTGCAGTGGAAGCCCCTGGAAGACCAGGCAGAGGGAGGCCGCACAGAGTGAAGCCTAGGGTCACAGACCTGTTGGAGCTGCTGTTTGTTAGTTCAAGCTCTGCTCTGAGGTGCTCTGTGTCAGCTCTGAGTGACAGGGGTGCTGGGGGTGCTCTGCAATGAGGGCTATGTGCACGGTTCCTGTGTGCCCAGCCCTGCCGGGGTACCTGTCCACGGGAGCTCCATATCCAGGGAGGGGCCTGCCCATGAGAGCCCCGTGGGCTGCTGCGTACCTGCCCAGGTGAGCTCCATATCCTGGGAGGGGCCTGACCACAAGAGCCCCGTGGGCTGCTGGGGACCTGGTAGAGGACGCCAGGACAGTCAGTGAAGCCACAGAGGATATACATCTAGTAGTTCCTAATTCCTACACCCTGCTGGTCATTCTACCATCCACCAGGACATGGCATTCTGTATTAGACTTCAATGATGCCTTCTTCTGTATTCCATTAGTCCCAGAGTCACAAGAAATTTTGGCTGTGAGTGGCAGGACTCAACCTACAACAAAAACAATACTGCTGGGCCGTCCTGCCCCAGGGGTTCAAAAATTCCCACACCATCTTTGGGGAAACGTTAGCTAAAGACCTAAAAGATCTACCTCTGGAGAAGGGAACCCTCCTTCAATATGCAGATGACATTCTGATCACCAGCCCGACTAAGGAGGCCTCTGAACTACCTAGCCAATAAAAGATAGAAGGTGTCCAAGGAAAAGGCTCAAATATCACAAACTAAGGTGGCCTTCCTGGGCTTCATTCGCACAGAAGGTCGGAGAAGCCCACCCCAGGAAAGGGAAGAAGCCATTTGCAGCCTCACCTTTCCTGAAACTAGAAGACAGCTTAGGGGTTCCTGGGGAGACCGGGGTTTGCTGCATCTGGATCCCTAACTACAGTCTAATAGCTGGGCCTCTATATGAAACACTGAAAGGAAAAGATGATGATCCTTTTGAATAGAATCCAGAAGCGGCCTTTCAAGAATGGAAAGAGCAGTCAATTCAGACCCTGGCCCTGGACCTCCCTAAGTTAGCTAAACCCTTTGACCTTTACATTCCTGGTCCAAGGCGAATCGCCCTTGGAGTATTAGTGCAAAAACTGGGACCACTTGAAATGGAACAATGCAAGAATGCCCTCCAGGCATTGGCCAGCCACCCCATCCGACCAGGATACTGGAGGTATCTAAAAACCTGGAAATCAGCAGCCCGCAAAGCCAGCTCCCTCCTAAGGGAAAAGGACGCCACTTGGTGATCCTAACCACCCACCATGCCCTGAAGTTGCAGGGATTGCTCCGTGGGCACAATGACCTCGAGTGAGGAGGCCCTCCAACACCAACCTCCAGAGAGACAACCTGGGGCAATGGGCCCCCATGACGACTCGTGTGACCATCACTTGACCTGGAGCTTCTCTCAGAAAACAACAAGAGTGTGCCCCAAAAGAGCAGACTATTGCTTACAGGACTTACTGCACCCAGAGCGGAGCTAATAAACTTGGCAGGGGAACCGTAAATAACGCTGCCACCATAGAAAAGCCTACAGACACCGCAGTGACGGCGGCCAATGAGACCGGCTGTACTCCTGGCTACTTCAAAAGGCCGTTGACTGAGTGGCCGTCATGGTCCTGGATCACCACCGGCCCTGGACTGTCTGGGAGTTGAGCAAGCAGGGCTCTGACACCTGGTGCTGTTTGTACGTTAATTCAGTGGCCTAACTGAAGAAAGCACAGACTACTGGTCAGAGCATCTAGGCTGGCAGAAACCATCAGCCTAAGGGGGCCGAACCAATGTGGAGCAGGGTAAAACCGCCCACCCCCCCAGCGTCTCTGCACATCTCTTTCCTGGACCCTTAAAGGTCATTAGATTCTATAAAACTTCCAATGCTGGTGCTCAGGCAGACGAGCAGTGAGGGAGGAGGCCTGCAGACAATCAACCTCACCTGGAGGCTGCTGGGGAGAAGTCCTGCCCCTCCCCCCGGGTATGAGGACACCCAACTCAGCATGAAGCATTTACAGAAGACGTGTCTGCACCCTCAGCGCCCCAAGAATGAGGAATGGGACAAAAGGCAGAGGAGGGCTTTGTCACTGGCAAAGCCCATTAAAAATTCCTGGGAGATAAAAATAGAATCTGGGCAATAAAATAAAGTCTAACCATTTTTTCCTTTGTGCTTTGTCTAATTTCACTTGCTCCTAGGTTTCCACATGCAGAGGTCCCACACCCGACACTTCAGACCCGATTTCCTCGTGCAAAATGGCTGGGCCGACACCTCAGCTCGTGGGGCCCCGTGCACACTCTGCGACATAGGAGCCTGAGCTCCAGCCAACCTGGCCCTCGAGAGCTCCGCCCCCTCCCTCCCGCTGATGCTGACAGGATCCCTACACAGCAGCCCGGCCCACAACCCGCAGGGGAGCACACACTCTCACCTCTCCATTCTCTGATCAAAATATAAAGTTTTCCTTTGCTTCTGAACCAAAGTCAGTCTCGATCTGTTGGCTCCAATGACACTGGGCAGGGAGACCCTTGTTGGGGCCCACTCTGCAGGATCAGTAACAGAATTTGAGAACATTGTAACTTCAATGAACAGATGTGTGAGCCAAACTGTAATTAACATAGAGCAGTGTATAAGGCTCGTGTAAAATAAGATGTTTCTAACACTTCCATTTGATATTTCCATCACTTTATTATAAGCAAGTTCAGTGGAGGGGTTTGTCTTATTTGTCAGGTCAACAGTAGAGAAATGCAGTGATTTCTTTCCAAGGATGTACATCTAATAATCTTGGTTGAAGTTTCAACCTTGTTTGGAATGATTGTCCATTGAAAATGATACCTCTCTTTCAGCTCCTAGATTTCTGAGAAGTATAAAATCTTATATTTTTTATTACCAAAGGGGAAAGGTGGGAGGAGGGATAATTTAACAGTTTCAGATTAACATATACACACTGCTATGTATAAAATATATCATCAACAAGGAACTACTGTATAGCACAGGGAACTATACTCAATATTTTGTAATGACCCCTGAGGGGAAATAACCTGAAAAACAATAGATATCTATATCGACATCATCTATCAACTACAGATAAAATGGAAACTAAAGGAGGCCGATGGTGAGCGTTTCTGAACCTAAAGACTTCAATCATCTAAAGTTCGGACTCTGCCTACGGCCCAAGTCCCTTAATGAACACACATGTACCAGTAGCTTAAAAATTCCCCAGATTGGAGTTCGGGGAGACACTGATTTGGAAAAATCCCTTGTGTTCTCCTTACATACACGGGACCTTTCCTACAGCTAAAACATGCCTGTGACACCCAGAAGATGGAACACGGTTGGATCAGGAAGATTTTGGAAAAGGCACCAAAACGCCTAATTTCCTGGTTGTTGGGTTCACCCCTCCAGCCTTTTTCCTTAAAATCTCCCCACTTGAGGATGTCAGCACCTTCAACATCCAGTTGCACAGAAATCGGAATTTGTCCAAAGGAAAAAGGGGAAGGAGGAGAAACAAGGAGAGCCAAGCCCTAGATGTTCGGAGAGGCACATGTCACTCTAATTTCCAGTCAGGAAGAAGAATTAAGCAAAGGCTTAGCCTGCCACCGGGAACCAGAGTAGGGCCAGAAGCAAATGAGAGTTTCTGCGGAAAGCTCCCAAAAAAGCGAGTTGAAAAATGGAGCTCAGGGGCACTGCAATTCACAAATATGCAGAGTTATAAATGATAACTCTCGTCCACAAATATATTGAGGGAAGGCAACGAAGAGGATTTGAAATCAAGGCAGAATTGCAGGAAACAGATTTCAGGAGTTAGATTTGAATCACCCCTAAAGCACATGAAAAACATCAAAACGTCGACAATGATGCACTTGGCCAAAAAGAGCATATGCGTTTTTTTCTGAATGAATTCAGGAAAAAACCCATAGGCCCTTTGTGGCCAACCAAGCAAGCCGGAAATGCAATTCAGCACTACAAAGAAGTCTGACTTCCCATCGGTCAAAATGGCCTTGCTAAAAAAGTGTAAAAACAAGAAATGCAGGTGAGGCCAGGGAGGAAAGGGAGCCTTGTTACACTGATGGGTGGGGTATAAATTGCCAGTGATGACTCTGGAGAAGGGTATGGTGTTTCCTAAAACATCTAAAAAACACAGCTAGAGAGAAAGGGGCACATCCACTCATGGGCGTATAAATTGGGAAAACTAAAAATCAGCAAGACACAGGCACCCCAAACATTAGGGCTGCTCTGTAGACAAGAACCTCCACTTATTTCCACCTTAAATATGCAAGGAAAGAGAAAAATGGATAAAGAAGTTGTGATCCATATGTACAATTGTATATCACTCGGGCGTGAGATAAATATTATAAGGCTGGTAGCAGCATGATGAGTGGATTTAGGTAGGACTATTCTAAGTGAAATAAGTCACACAGAAAAAGACACTTATCATAAGATATCACTAACAGAGGGAATGTAAAAACTGCTACACTTGAACGGAATAACAAAACAGAACAGAGTCACACATTAAGAAAACATACTATGGTTGCTTAACGGGAAAGGTGAGGTGGGGTGATGCATAAAACAAGGATTTCAAATTAGCTCAGATAACGTTCCATAAATCCAATATGTAATAGACAAGACCTACTCCTTGCTCAGTGAACTGGACTCAACACCCCCTATTCACCGCTCAAGAACATATATGACTAGTAAGAATCGTAAAACCTATGTACTGATATCTCTCTGGAAGTGAGTCAAGTGGGTGTAAAGCGGCATAAACACAGCCGTGAAAAGCAGCTAAACCCCATTATAAAAATAAATTACTTTTAAAAACCCGTGAAACGAAGACAGTGAAAGAGAGAGAAATTCTTACAAAATTCGTTCAGGGGCTGTGATGCCACCTGGATTGACCATATCTAGACCCACAGCTGGATGAGACATAAGGGTGGACACTCTCGGGGCTGAGAGGCTTGGTGAGGTTGGGGAGCAAACGCAGAGCCTTTAAAGTAATACTGCCTGTTACCCATCCCATGGGTTCCAAATCTCCAGGTTCAAGGGCATCTTCCTACATCGAAAACATGCATGAGAAACCCAGAAGATAGTACACCGTGTGATGGGGAAAGGTTTCTAAAACGCACCTCATTTCTCCTCTCCTTGTGCTCGGGTTCGCCATTCCAGCCGCTTTAGTAGCAATCGCCCTCAATGGAAAATCAGCACCTTTAACCTCCTGTTCCATACAGCTTGCAATTTGTCCTGAGGATGAACGGAAAGACGGGGAGCCAATGAGAGATTAGCTCTTGGTGTTGGGACAGGCACAGGTCACTCTATTTTCCCATCAGGAAGAAGAATTAACCACAGGCTCAGCCTGCCGCCCGGAACAAGAATAGTGCCTGAGGCCATCCTGCGCTTTTGCGGAGAGCTCCCAAAAAAGCGAGTTGAAAAATGGAGCTCAGGGGCATTGCAATTCACAAACCAGCAGAGTTATAAATGATAACTCTCATCCAAAAATATATTGAGGGAAGGCAACGAAGAGGATTTGAAAGCAAGGCAGAATTGCAGGAAACAGATTTCAGGAGGTCGATTCGAATCGCCTTTAAAGCACATGAAAAGCGGCAAAACGTCGAAAATGATGCCCTTGGCCAAAAAGGGCGTATGCGTTTTTTCCTGAATATATTCAGGAAAAAACGCATACGCCCTTTTTGGCCAACCAAGCAACCTGGAAAGGCAAATCAGCGCTACAGAGAAGTCTCGCTTCCCATCGGTCAAAAGGGCCATGTTGAAAAAAGTGTCAAAACCAGAAATGCAGGACAGGCCATGGAGAAATGGGAGCCTTGCTACACTGATGGGCGGGATGTAAATTGCCAACAGCCACTCAGGAGAAGTGTACGGTGAGTCCTGAAACATCTGAAAAGCACAGCTTAGAGAACATAGGGCACTTCCACTCATGGGGGTATAAATTGGGAAAATGAAAAATCAGCAAGACACAAGCACCCCAAAGTTTAGGGCTGCTCTGTTGACAAGGACCTCCACTTCATTCCACCTTAAATATCCCAGGAAAGAGAAAAATGGATAAAGAAGTTGTGGTCCTTATGTACAATGGAATATCACTCAGCCATGAAATCAATGTCATAAGGCTAGTAGCAGCATGATGAGTGGATTTAGGTATGACGATTCTAAGTGAAATAAGTCACACAGAAAAGGACACTTATCATAAGCTATCACTTATAGAGGGAATGTAAAAACCGCTACACTTGAACTGAATTACAAAGCAGAACAGAGTCACACGTTTAGAAAACACACTATGGCTGCTTAACAGGAAAGGTGAGGTGGGGTGATGCATAAAACAAGGGTTTCAAATTAGCTCAGATACCGTTCCATAAACACAATACGTTACAGAAAGACCTATTCCTTGCTCAGTGAACTGCACTCAACACCCCCTATTCATCGCACAAGAATATATCTGACTAGTAAGAATCTTAAAACCTATGTATTGATATCTCTCTGGAAGTGAGTCAAGTGAGTGTAAAGTGGCATAAACACAGCCGTGAAAAGCAGCTAAACCCCATTATGAAAATAAATTACTTTTAAAAACCCGTGAAACAAAGACAGTGAAAGAGAGAGAAATTCTTAAAAAATTCGTTCAGGGGCTGTGATGCACCCTGGATTGACCATATCTATACCCACAGCTGGATGAGACATAAGGGTGGACACTCTCGGGGCTGAGAGGTTTGGTGAGTTAGGGGGACCAAACGCAGAGCCTTTAAAGTAATACTGCGTGGTACCCATCGCATGGGTCCCAAATCTCCAGGTTCAAGGGCATCTTCCTACATCGAAAACATGCATGAGAAACCCAGAAGATGGTACACCATGTGATGGGGAAATGTTTCTAAAACGCACCTCATTTCTCATCTCCTTGAGCCCGGGTTCGCCATTCCAGCCGCTTTACTAGCAATCTCCCTACTTGGAGCATCAGCACCTTTAACCTCCTGTTTCGTACAGGTTGCAATTTGTCCTGAGGATGAACGGGAAGACTTGGAACCAACGAGAGACTAGCTCTTGGTGTTGGGACAGGCCCAGGTCACTCTATTTTCCCATCAGGAAGAAGAATTAACCACAGGCTCAGCCTGCCCCCCGGAACAAGAACAGGGCCTGAAACCATCCTGCGCTTTTGCGGCCAGCTCCCAAAAAAGCGAGTTGAAAAATGGAGCTCAGGGGCACTGCAACTCAAAACCTGCAGAGTTATAAATGATAACTCTCGTCCACAAATATATTGAGGGAAGGCAACGAAGAGGATTTGAAATCAAGGCAGAATTGCAGGAAACAGATTTCAGGAGGTAGATACGAATCGCTTTTAAAGCACATGAAAAGCGGCAAAACGTCGACAATGATGCCTTTGGCCAAAAAGGGCGTATGCGTTTTTTCCTGAATATATTCAGGAAAAAACGCATACGCCCTTTTTGGCCAACCAAGCAACCTGGAAAGGCAAATCAGCGCTACAAAGAAGTCTCGCTTCCCATCGGTCAAAAGGGCCATGTTGAAAAAAGTGTCAAAACCAGAAATGCAGGACAGGCCATGGAGAAATGGGAGCCTTGCTACACTGATGGGCGGGATGTAAATTGCCAACAGCCACTCTGGAGAAGTGTACGGTGTGTCCTGAAACATCTAAAAAACACAGCTTAGAGAGCATAGGGCATTTCCACTCATGGGCGTATAAATTGGGAAAACTAAAAATCAGCAAGACATAGGCACACCAAAGTTTAGGGCTGCTCTGTTGACAAGAACCTCCTCTTCATTACACCTTAAATATCCCAGGAAATAGGAAAATGGATAACGATGTTGTGGTCCTTATGTACAATGGAATATCACTCAGCCATGAAATCAATGTCATAAGGCTATTAGCAGCATGATGAGTGGATTTATGTTCGACGATTCTAAGTGAAATAAGTCACACAGAAAAAGACACTTATCATAAGATATCACTTGTAGAGGGAATGTAAAAACCGTTACACTTGAACTGAATTACAAAACAGAACAGAGTCACACATTTAGAAAACACACTATGGCTGCTTAACGGGAAAGGTGAGGTGGGGTGATGCATAAAACAAGGGTTTCATATTAGCTCAAACACCGATCCATAAACCCAATATGTAATAGACAAGACCTACTCCTTGCTCAGTGAAGTGGATGCAACACCCCCTATTCAACGAACAAGAATATATCTGACTAGTAAAAATCTTAAAACCTATGTATTGATTTCTCTCTGTAAGTGAATCAAGTGGGTGTAAAGGGGCATAAACACAGCAGTGAAAAGCAGCTAAACCCCATTATAAAAATAAATTACTTCGAAAAACCCATGAAAGAAAGACAGTGAAAGAGAGAGAAATTCTTACACAATGCGTTCAGGGGCTGTGATGCAACCTGGATTGACCATAACTAGAACCAGAGCTGGATGAGACATAAGGGTGGACACTTTTGGGGCTGAGACGTTTGGTGAGGTTGGGTGAGCAAACGCAGACCCTTTAAAGTAATACTGCGTGGTACCCATCGTATGGGTCCCAAATCTCCAGGTTCAAGGGCATCTTCCTACATCGAAAACATGCATGAGAAACCCAGAAGATGGTACACCATGTGATGGGGAAAGGTTTCTAAAACGCACCTCATTTCTCATCTCCTTGTGCCCGGGTTCGCCATTCCAGCCGCCTTACTAGCAATCTCCCTACTTGGAGCATCAGCACCTTTAACCTCCTGTTCCGTACAGGCTTTCAATTTGTCCTGAGGATGAACGGGAAGACGGGGAACCAATGAGAGCCTAGCTCTTGGTGTTGGGACAGGCACAGGTCACTCTACTTTCCCATCAGGAAGAAGAATTAACCACAGGCTCAACCTGTCCCGCGGAACCAGAACAGAGCCTAAAGCCATCCTGCGCTTTTGTGGCCAGCTCCCAAATACACGAGTTGTAAAATGGAGGTTCAGGGCACTGCAATTCACAAACCTGCAGAGTTATAAATGATAAGTCTCGTCCACAAATATATTGAGGGAAGGCAAAGAAGAGGATTTGAAATCAAGGCAGAATTGCAGGAAACAGATTTCAGGAGGTAGATTCGGATCACCTTTAAAGCACATGAAAAGCGGAAAAACGTTGACAATGATGCCCTAGGCCAAAAAAGGGCGTATGCGTTTTTTCCTGAATATATTCAGGAAAAAACGCATACGCCCTTTTTGGCCAACCAAGCAACCTGGAAAGGCAAATCAGCGCAACAAAGAAGACTCGCTTCCCTTCGGTCAAAAGGGCCATGCTGAAAAAAGTGTCAAAACCAGAAATGCAGGACAGGCCATGGAGAAATGGGAGCCTTGCTACACTGATGGGCGGAATGTAAATTGCCAACAGCCACTCTGCAGAAGTGTACGGTGTGTCCTGAAACATTTAAAAAACACAGCTTAGAGAGCATAGGGCACTTCCACTCATGGGGGTATAAATTGGGAAAATTAAAAATCAGCAAGACACAAGCACCCCAAAGTTTAGGGCTGCTCTGTTGACAAGGACCTCCACTTCATTCCACCTTAAATATCCCAGGAAAGAGAAAAATGGATAAAGAAGTTGTGGTCCTTATGTACAATGGAATATCACTCAGCCATGAAATCAATGTCATAAGGCTAGAAGCAGCATGATGAGTGGATTTAGGTACGACGATTCTAAGTGAAATAAGTCACACAGAAAAGGACACTTATCATAAGCTATCACTTATAGAGGGAATGTAAAAACCGCTACACTTGAACTGAATTACAAAGCAGAACAGAGTCACACGTTTAGAAAACACACTATGGCTGCTTAATGGGAAAGGTGACGTGGGGTGATGCATAAAACAAGGTTTTCAAATTATCTGAGATACCTTCCCATAAACCCAATACGTAATAGACAAGACCTACTCCTTGCTCAGAGAACAGGACTCAACACACCCTATTCACCGCAAAAGAATATATTTGATTAGTAATAATCTTAAAACCTATGTATTGATATCTCTCTGTTAGTGTGTTAAGTGGGTGTAAAGCCGCATAAACACCGTAGTCAAAAGCAGCTAAACCCCATTATAAAAATAAATTAGTTTTAAAAACCCATGATACAAAGACAGTGAAAGAGAGAGAAATTCTTACACAATTCGTTCAGGGGCTGTGATGCAACCTGGATCGACCATATCTAGACCCACAGCTGGGTGAGACATAAGGGTGGACACTCTTGCGGCTGAGAGGTTTGGTGAGGTTGGATGAGCAAACGCAGACCCTTTAAAGTAATACTGCGTGACACCCATCCCATGGGTCCCAAATCTCCAGGTCCAAGGGCATCTTCCTACATCAAAAACATGCATGAGAAACCCAGAAGATGGTACAGCATGTGATCGGGAAAGGTTTCTAAAATGCACCTCATTTCTCATCTCCTTGTGCTCGGGTTCGCCATTCCAGCCACTTTCCTAGCAATCTCCCTACTTGGAGCATCAGCACCTTTAACCTCCTGTTCCGTACAGGTTGCAATTTGTACTGAGAATGAACGGGAAGAGGGGGAACCAATGAGAGACTAGATCTAGGTGTTGGGAGAAGCACAGGTCACTCTATTTTCCCTTCAGAAAGAAGAATTAACCACAGGCTCAACCTGCCCCCCGGAAGTAGAACAGGGCCTGAAGCAATCCTGCGCTTTTGTGGCCAACTCCCAAAAAAGCGAGTTGAAAAATGGAGCTCAGGGGCACTGCAATTCACAAACCTGCAGAGTTATCAATGATAACTCTCGTCCACAAATATATTGAGGGAAGGCAACGAAGAGGATTTGAAAGCAAGGCAGAATTTCAGAAACAAACTTAAGGAGGTAGTTTCGAATCGCCTTTAAAGCAGATGAAAAGCGGCAAAACGTTGACAATGATACCCTTGGCCAAAAAGGGCGTATGCGTTTTTTCCTGAATATATTCAGGAAAAAACGCATACGCCCTTTTTGGCCAACCAAGCAACCTGGAAAGGCAAATCAGCGCTACAAAGAAGTCTCGCTTCCCATCGGTCAAAAGGGCCATGCTGAAAAAAGTGTCAAAACCAGAAATGCAGGACAGGCCATGGAGAAATGGGAGCCTTGCTACACTGATGGGCGGGATGTAAATTGCCAACAGCCACTCTGGAGAAGTGTACGGTGTGTCCTGAAACATCTAAAAAACACAGCTTAGAGAGCATAGGTCACTTCCACTCATGGGCGTATAAATTGGGAAAACTAAAAATCAGCAAGACACAGGCACACCAAAGTTTAGGGCTGCTCTGTTGACAAGAACCTCCTCTTCATTACACCTTAAATATCCCAGGAAATAGGAAAATGGATAACGATGTTGTGGTCCTTATGTACAATGGAATATCACTCAGCCATGAAATCAATGTCATAAGGCTATTAGCAGCATGATGAGTGGATTTATGTTCGACGATTCTAAGTGAAATAAGTCACACAGAAAAAGACACTTATCATAAGATATCACTTGTAGAGGGAATGTAAAAACCGTTACACTTGAACTGAATTACAAAACAGAACAGAGTCACACATTTAGAAAACACACTATGGCTGCTTAACGGGAAAGGTGAGGTGGGGTGATGCATAAAACAAGGGTTTCATATTAGCTCAAACACCGATCCATAAACCCAATATGTAATAGACAAGACCTACTCCTTGCTCAGTGAAGTGGATGCAACACCCCCTATTCAACGAACAAGAATATATCTGACTAGTAAAAATCTTAAAACCTATGTATTGATTTCTCTCTGTAAGTGAATCAAGTGGGTGTAAAGGGGCATAAACACAGCAGCGAAAAGCAGCTAAACCCCATTATAAAAATAAATTACTTCGAAAAACCCATGAAAGAAAGACAGTGAAAGAGAGAGAAATTCTTACACAATGCGTTCAGGGGCTGTGATGCAACCTGGATTGACCATAACTAGAACCAGAGCTGGATGAGACATAAGGGTGGACACTTTTGGGGCTGAGACGTTTGGTGAGGTTGGGTGAGCAAACGCAGACCCTTTAAAGTAATACTGCGTGGTACCCATCGTATGGGTCCCAAATCTCCAGGTTCAAGGGCATCTTCCTACATCGAAAACATGCATGAGAAACCCAGAAGATGGTACACCATGTGATGGGGAAAGGTTTCTAAAACGCACCTCATTTCTCATCTCCTTGTGCCCGGGTTCGCCATTCCAGCCGCCTTACTAGCAATCTCCCTACTTGGAGCATCAGCACCTTTAACCTCCTGTTCCGTACAGGCTTTCAATTTGTCCTGAGGATGAACGGGAAGACGGGGAACCAATGAGAGCCTAGCTCTTGGTGTTGGGACAGGCACAGGTCACTCTACTTTCCCATCAGGAAGAAGAATTAACCACAGGCTCAACCTGTCCCGCGGAACCAGAACAGAGCCTAAAGCCATCCTGCGCTTTTGTGGCCAGCTCCCAAATACACGAGTTGTAAAATGGAGGTTCAGGGCACTGCAATTCACAAACCTGCAGAGTTATAAATGATAAGTCTCGTCCACAAATATATTGAGGGAAGGCAAAGAAGAGGATTTGAAATCAAGGCAGAATTGCAGGAAACAGATTTCAGGAGGTAGATTCGGATCACCTTTAAAGCACATGAAAAGCGGAAAAACGTTGACAATGATGCCCTAGGCCAAAAAAGGGCGTATGCGTTTTTTCCTGAATATATTCAGGAAAAAACGCATACGCCCTTTTTGGCCAACCAAGCAACCTGGAAAGGCAAATCAGCGCAACAAAGAAGACTCGCTTCCCTTCGGTCAAAAGGGCCATGCTGAAAAAAGTGTCAAAACCAGAAATGCAGGACAGGCCATGGAGAAATGGGAGCCTTGCTACACTGATGGGCGGAATGTAAATTGCCAACAGCCACTCTGCAGAAGTGTACGGTGTGTCCTGAAACATTTAAAAAACACAGCTTAGAGAGCATAGGGCACTTCCACTCATGGGGGTATAAATTGGGAAAATTAAAAATCAGCAAGACACAAGCACCCCAAAGTTTAGGGCTGCTCTGTTGACAAGGACCTCCACTTCATTCCACCTTAAATATCCCAGGAAAGAGAAAAATGGATAAAGAAGTTGTGGTCCTTATGTACAATGGAATATCACTCAGCCATGAAATCAATGTCATAAGGCTAGAAGCAGCATGATGAGTGGATTTAGGTACGACGATTCTAAGTGAAATAAGTCACACAGAAAAGGACACTTATCATAAGCTATCACTTATAGAGGGAATGTAAAAACCGCTACACTTGAACTGAATTACAAAGCAGAACAGAGTCACACGTTTAGAAAACACACTATGGCTGCTTAATGGGAAAGGTGACGTGGGGTGATGCATAAAACAAGGTTTTCAAATTATCTGAGATACCTTTCCATAAACCCAATACGTAATAGACAAGACCTACTCCTTGCTCAGAGAACAGGACTCAACACACCCTATTCACCGCAAAAGAATATATTTGATTAGTAATAATCTTAAAACCTATGTATTGATATCTCTCTGTTAGTGTGTTAAGTGGGTGTAAAGCCGCATAAACACCGTAGTCAAAAGCAGCTAAACCCCATTATAAAAATAAATTAGTTTTAAAAACCCATGATACAAAGACAGTGAAAGAGAGAGAAATTCTTACACAATTCGTTCAGGGGCTGTGATGCAACCTGGATCGACCATATCTAGACCCACAGCTGGGTGAGACATAAGGGTGGACACTCTTGCGGCTGAGAGGTTTGGTGAGGTTGGATGAGCAAACGCAGACCCTTTAAAGTAATACTGCGTGACACCCATCCCATGGGTCCCAAATCTCCAGGTCCAAGGGCATCTTCCTACATCAAAAACATGCATGAGAAACCCAGAAGATGGTACAGCATGTGATCGGGAAAGGTTTCTAAAATGCACCTCATTTCTCATCTCCTTGTGCTCGGGTTCGCCATTCCAGCCACTTTCCTAGCAATCTCCCTACTTGGAGCATCAGCACCTTTAACCTCCTGTTCCGTACAGGTTGCAATTTGTACTGAGAATGAACGGGAAGAGGGGGAACCAATGAGAGACTAGATCTAGGTGTTGGGAGAAGCACAGGTCACTCTATTTTCCCTTCAGAAAGAAGAATTAACCACAGGCTCAACCTGCCCCCCGGAAGTAGAACAGGGCCTGAAGCAATCCTGCGCTTTTGTGGCCAACTCCCAAAAAAGCGAGTTGAAAAATGGAGCTCAGGGGCACTGCAATTCACAAACCTGCAGAGTTATCAATGATAACTCTCGTCCACAAATATATTGAGGGAAGGCAACGAAGAGGATTTGAAAGCAAGGCAGAATTTCAGAAACAGACTTAAGGAGGTAGTTTCGAATCGCCTTTAAAGCAGATGAAAAGCGGCAAAACGTTGACAATGATACCCTTGGCCAAAAAGGGCGTATGCGTTTTTTCCTGAATATATTCAGGAAAAAACGCATACGCCCTTTTTGGCCAACCAAGCAACCTGGAAAGGCAAATCAGCGCTACAAAGAAGTCTCGCTTCCCATCGGTCAAAAGGGCCATGCTGAAAAAAGTGTCAAAACCAGAAATGCAGGACAGGCCATGGAGAAATGGGAGCCTTGCTACACTGATGGGCGGGATGTAAATTGCCAACAGCCACTCTGGAGAAGTGTACGGTGTGTCCTGAAACAGCTAAAAAACACAGCTTAGAGAGCATAGGTCACTTCCACTCATGGGCGTATAAATTGGGAAAACTAAAAATCAGCAAGACACAGGCACACCAAAGTTTAGGGCTGCTCTGTTGACAAGAACCTCCTCTTCATTACACCTTAAATATCCCAGGAAATAGGAAAATGGATAACGATGTTGTGGTCCTTATGTACAATGGAATATCACTCAGCCATGAAATCAATGTCATAAGGCTATTAGCAGCATGATGAGTGGATTTATGTTCGACGATTCTAAGTGAAATAAGTCACACAGAAAAAGACACTTATCATAAGATATCACTTGTAGAGGGAATGTAAAAACCGTTACACTTGAACTGAATTACAAAACAGAACAGAGTCACACATGCAGAAAACACACTATGGCTGCTTAACGGGAAAGGTGAGGTGGGGTGATGCATAAAACAAGGGTTTCATATTAGCTCAAATACCGATCCATAAACCCAATATGTAATAGACAAGACCTACTCCTTGCTCAGTGAAGTGGATGCAACACCCCCTATTCAACGAACAAGAATATATCTGACTAGTAAAAATCTTAAAACCTATGTATTGATTTCTCTCTGTAAGTGAATCAAGTGGGTGTAAAGGGACATAAACACAGCAGTGAAAATCAGGTAAACCCCATTATAAAAATAAATTACTTTAAAATCCCAAAGAACAAAGACAGTGATAGAGGGAGAAATTTTTACATAATTCGTTCCGGGGCTGTGATGCAACCTGGTGTGACCATATCTAGACCCACAGCTGGATGAGAAATAAAGCTGGACACTCTTGGGGCTGAAGGTCTCTTTCCCTATATACCAGATTGGGAACGTAGAAAGGCTGCCACCCTCTGGCCGTTACCTGCAAAAGCAGCTTTAAAACCTGTGCTAATGGTCACTTCATATGAACAAGTACTTCAGGGCTGTAAATGAAACGTGCCCTCAAAATGTCTTGAGGGAGGTAATGGCCAAAAATTTTCAAAATGTGACACTTACTTTAAGAAAACACTTTGAAGAACTAAGCTGTAATCACAGTTTGATAAATAAAAAGGGCATGCTTTAAAGCTCAATTTCAACAGATTATGGGACACATGCAAATTCAACCACAGATAGGTATCAGCTCGCACCTGTTAGAATAACCATCAGCAAGAAAACTACAAACAATAAATATTGAAGGTGTTTTGGAGAAATGCATACCCTCAATTTTAAGTGGGACGTAACCTGGAAAGAGCCACTAATGAGAACTGAATGGTGGTGCCTTTAAAACATACACACTGAGCTACCATATGATACAGCAAGCCCACTCCTTGGCCTATAACATAAGAAGATATAACTGGAAAGACACAGGCAAGCAAATGTGCATTGCAGCAGTATTACAATAGCCAAGACATGGAGGCAACCAGAAAGTCCATCAAGAGGTGCGTGGCCAAAGAAGAACTGGTACACGTACAGATGGAATATTAGCCAGGGAAAAAAATGAAACAATGCCATTTGCAGCACCATGTATGATTCTTGAGGTAATCAGGCAAATTGTACTAAGTCAGAAAGCAAAAGACACATATCCTATAATATCACTTATAGGTCTTAGCTAAAAATTGATACCAATGAAGATATTTCCACAGAGAAATGCAATCACAGATTCATTAAACAAACTTATGGTTCACCAAATGGAAAGGTGTGAGGATTGGATACATTAGGATATTGGGGTTAAGATAGATATAGAAACACATGTGAAATATGTAATCACCAAAGACCTACGTAATACCAAGACAAGACTACTCAACATCGTGTCATAACCTACATGGGAAAATGATCCAAAGAAGAATAGATATATGTATATGTTTAAAAGAACCACATCTTTCACACCTAGAAGAAACAAAACATTTTAATTAAATTTGCTCTGACAAAAAATAAAAATTAAATTAAAAAAAGAACAAGAAGTAATGAGACATAAACTTAAGGGGCTATTTGCTGGCACATTGCATTCTAATTTACAACCAGAACATGACTTCCATTAAGGCTCTGTCATCACTAATAAAGCAGCTTTATAAGCAATGTTGAAGGTAGCTTAAAAGAAGTCTCACTAATTATTGATAGTAACAAGGAAACAAAGAAAAGTAAAAATCTCACTGCAAAAAGTATACATAGGGTAAGGATAGTAGATCAAACACTTATTAAACTTCTGTAAAGAATAAAAGACAACAGTAGTATGTTTTTTTTAAAAAGAGAGGGCCCAAATAAATCTGAAATGAAAGAGATGATGTTACAACGGACACCACAGAAATACAAAGTATCCTAAGATACACACAGGGTAACTCAGGGCTCAGACTGGACGGAGCCCACTCTCCAGTCCCCTGTACATGACTTACAGGAGCCTCAGGAACTGAGGAGGGGGTCCCTGAGGAGAGGCTCAAGATAGAATATGGTAGACATTAACATGACTGCATTCATCTTAAACATGCCTGAACTACATTCACACGAGATGATTTTGTCCTGTATGTACATCGGCACCTCTAGTTGGAACTGCAGATCTTTGGCTTCAACACCTCTACTGACAACATTAGCGTCACCTGCTGTGGACCGTCTCCTATAGGATTTCTAGAATCACAAAACATCGAAGCTTCACAGGACCCAGAGTCTGTGCAACTCCACACAGAGTCTCAGAGTCTCAACTCCACTCAGATACTCCACTCTTGGAGGGCACACACAAAGTAGTGTGCACATCAGGACCCAGGGGAAGGAGCAGTGACCCTGTAGGAGAATGACCAGAACTACCTGCTACTTTTAGAGGGTCTCCTGCAGAGGCAGGTGGTGGCTGTGGCTGTGGCTCACCGTGAGGACAACGACACTGGCAGCAGAAGTTCTGGGAAATACTCCTCGGTGTGAGCCCTCCCAGAGTCCGCCATTAGCCCCACCAAGAGCAAGGTAGGCTCCAGGGCTGGGTCGCCTCAGGCCAAACAACCAACATGGAGGGAACCCAGCCCCATGCATCAGCAGACAAGCGGATTAAACTTTTTATTAAAGTTTTATTTAATCCGTAGACAAGCAGATTAAAGCTCTGCCCACCAAAGCAACACCCAGCTCTACCCACCACCAGTCCTTCCCATCAGGAAGCTTGCACAAGCCTCTAAGATAGACTCATCCACCGGAGAGCAGACAGCAGAAGCAAGAAGAACTACAATTCTGCAGCCTGTGGAAGGAAAACCACATTCACAGAAAGATAGACAAAATGAAAAGGCAGAGGACTTTATACCAGATCAAGGAACAAGATAAAACCCCAGAAAAAAAAAACAAAATGAGGTGGAGATAGGGAACCTTCCAGAAAAAAAATTCAGAATAATGATAGTGAAGTTGAGCCAAGACCTTGGAAAAAGAAAGGAGGCAAAGATCGAGAAGATGCAAGAAATGTTTAACAAAGACCTAGAAGAATTAAGGAACAAACACCTAGAAGAATTAAAGAACAAACAAACAGAGGTGAACAATGGAATAACTGAAATGAAAAATACACTAGAAGGAATCAGTAGCAGAATAACTGTGGCAGAAGAACGGATAAGTGACCTGGAAGACAGAAAGGTGGAAATCACTGCCATGGAACAGAATAAAGAAAAAGAATGAAAATAAACGAAGACACCCCAAGAGTCCTCTGGGACAACATTAAACGCAACAACATTCGCATTATAGGGGTCCCAGAAGGAGAAGAGAGAGAGAAAGGACCCGAGAATATATTTAAAGAGATAATGGTCAAAAACTTCCCTAGCATGGGAAAAGAAATAGCCACCCAAGTCCAGAAGCACAGAGTGTCCCAGGCAGGATAAACCAAAGGAGAAAAATGACAAGACACATAGTAATCAAATTGACAAAAATTAACGACAAAGAAAAATGATTGAAAGCAGCAAGGGAAAAATGACAAATAACATACAAGGGAACTCCCATAAGGATAACAACTGATTTCTCAGCAGAAAATCTACAAGCCAGAAGGAAGTGGCATGATAAATTTAAAGTGATGAAAGGGAAGAACCTACAACCAAGAGTACTCCACCCTGCAAAGAGCTCATTCAGATTTGATGGAGAAATCAAAAGCCTTACAGACAAGCAAAAGCTAAGAGAATTCAGCACCATGAAACCAGCTCTACACCAAATGCTAAAGGAACTTCTCTAAGTGGGAAACACAAGAGAAGAAAAGGACCCACCAAGACAAACCCATAACAATTAAGAAAATAGTAGTAGGAACATACATATCGATAATTACCTTAAACGTGAATGCACTACATGTTCCAACCAAAAGACACAGGCTCGCTGAATGGATACAAAAACAAGACCCATATATATGCTGTCTACAAGAGATCCATTTCAGACCTAGGGACACATACAGACTCAAAGTGAGGCGATGGAAAAATATATTCTATGCAAATGAAAATCAAAAGAAAGCTGGAGTAGCAATACTCATATCAGATAAAATAGACTTTAAAATAAAGAATGTTACAAGAGACAAGGAAAGGCACTACATAATGGTCAGGGGATCAATCCAAGAAGAAGATATAACAACTATAAATATATATGTACCCAAAATAGGAGCAGCTCAATGTATAAGGCAACTGCTAACAGCTATAAAAGAGGAAATCGACAGTAACACAATAATAGCGGGGGACTTTAACAGCTCACTTACACCAGTGGAGATCAGCCAGACAGAAAATTAATAAGGAAACACAAGCTTTAAATGACACAATAGACCAGATAGAGTTAATTGATATTTATAGGACATTCCATCCAAAAACAGCAGATTACACGTTCTTCTCAACTGCACACGGAACATTCTCCAGGATAGATCACATCTTGGGTCACAGATAAAGCCTCAGTAAATTTAAGAAAACTGAAATCATATCAAGCAGCTGTTCCGACCACAATGCTATGAGATTAGAAATCAATTACACGGAAAAAACCGTAAAAAACACAAACACATGGAGGCTAAACAATACGTTACTAAATAACCAAGAGATCACTGAAGAAATCAAAGAGGAAATCAAAAACTACCTAGAGACAAATGACAACAAAAACACGATGATCCAAAACCTATGGGATGCAGCAAAAGGAGTTCTAAGAGGGAAGTTTATAGCAATACAAGCCTACCTCAAGAAACAAGAAAAATCTCAAATAAACAATCTAACCTTACACCTAGAGGAACTAGAGAAAGAAGAACAAAACCCAAAGTTAGTAGAAGGAAAGAAATCATAAAGATCAGAGCAGAAATAAATGAAATAGAAACAAAGAAAACGAAAGCAAAGATCAATAAAACTAAAAGCTGGTTCTTTGAGAAGATAAGCAAAAATGATCAACCTCTAGCCGGACTCCAGAAAAAGAGGGAGAGGACGCAAATCAACAAAATTAGAAGTGAAAAAGCAGAAGTTATAACAGACACCACAGGAATACAAAGCATCCTAAGAGACTACTACAAGCAACTCTAGGCCAATAAAATGGACAATCTGGAAGAAATGGACAAATTCTTAGAAAGGGATAACCTTCTAAGACTGAACCAGGAAGAAATAGAAAATATGAACAAACCTATCACAAGCAATGAAATTGAAACTGTGATTAAAAATCTTCCAACAAACAAAAGTCCAGAACCAGATGGCATCACAGGTGAATTCTATCAAACATTTAGAGCAGAGCTAACACCCAACCTTCTCAAATTCTTCAAAACAATTGCAGCGGAAGGAACACTCCCAAACTCATTCTATGAGACCACCATCACCCTGATACCAAAATCAGACAGAGATACTACAAGGAAAGAAAATTATAGACCAATATCACTGATGAATATAGATGTAAAAATCCTCAACAAAATACTAGCAAACAGAATCGAACAACACATGAAAAGGATCATACACCATGATCAAGTGGGGTTTATCCCAGGGATGCGAGGATTCTTCAATATACACAAATCAATGTGATACACCATATTAACAAATTGTAGAATAAAAGCATATGATCATCTCAATAGATGAAGGAAAAGATTTTGAGAAAATTCAACACTCATTTACGATAAAAACTCTGCAGAGTGTGGGCATAGAGGGAAACTACCTCAACATAATAAAGGCCATATATGACAAACCCACAGCAAACAACATTCTCAATGGTGAAAAACTGAAAGCGTTTCCTCTAAGATCAGGAACAAGACGAGGATGTCCACTCTCACCACTGCTATTCAACATAGTTTTGGAAGTCCTAGCCATGGCAATCAGAGAAGAAAAAGAAATAAAAGGAATACAAAAAGGAAAAGAAGAAGTAAAATTGTCACTGTTTGCAGATGACATGATATCATAGATAGAGAATCCTAAAGATGCCACCAGAAAACCACTGGAGCTAATCAATGAATTTGGTAAAGTTGCAGGATACAAAATTAATGCACAGAAATTGCTTGCATTCCTATACACTAACAATGAAAGATCAGAAAGAGAAATTAAGGAAACAATCCCATTACCACTGCAACACAAAGAATAAAATACCTAGGAATAAACCTACCTAAGGAAGTAAAAGACCTGTACTCAGAAAACTATAAGACACTGATGAAAGAAATCAAAGATGATATAAACAGATGGAGACATATACCATGTTCTCGGATTAGAAGAATCAATATTGTGAAAATGACTATACTACCCAAAGCAATCTACAGATTCAATGCAATCCCGATCAAAATACCTTTGGCATTTTCTACAGAACAAGAAAAAAAAATCTTAAAATTTGTAGGGAGACACAAAAGACCCTGGATAGCCAAAGCAGTCTTGAGGGGGGAAAAAAAAAGAGCTGGAGGAATCAAACTTCCAGACTTCAGACTATATTGCAAAGCTACAGTAATCAAGATAATATGGTACTGACACAAGAACAGAAATATAGGTCAATAGAACAGGATAGAAAGCACAGAGATAAACCCACGTACCTATGGTTCACTAATCTATGACAAAGGAGGCAAGGGTATACAATGGAGAAAAGACAGTGTCTTCAGCAAGTGGTGCTGGGAAAACTGGACAGTTACATGTAAAAGAATGAAATTAGTACACTCCCTAACACCATACACAAAAATAAACTCAAAATGGATTAGAGACCTAAATATAAGACCAGCCACTATAAAACTCTTAGAGGAAAACATAAGCAGAACAGTCTATGACATAAATCACAGCAAGATCCTTTTTGACCCACCTCCTAGAGAAATGGAAATAAAAACAAAAATAAAAAAATGGGACCGAATGAAACATAAATTCTTTTGCACAGCAAAGGAAAACATAAGCAAGATGAAAAGACAACCATCAGAATGGGAGAAAATATTTTCAAATGAAGCAAATGGCAAAGGATTAATCTCCAAAAAGCAGCTCATGTAGCTCAATATCACAAAACCAAACAACCCAATCCAAAAATGGGCAGAAGACCTAAATAGACATTTCTCCAAAGAAGATATACAGGTTGCCAACAAACACATGAAAGGATGCTGAACATCACTAATCATTAGAGAAATGCAAATCAAAACTACAGTGAGGTATCACCTCACACCAGTCAGAATGGCCATCATCAAAAAATCTACCAACAATAAATGCTGGAGAGGCATTTATTGGAGCAAAGGGAACCCTCTTGCACTGTTGGTGGGAATGTAAATTGATATAGCCACTAGGGAGAACGGTATGGGGGTTCCTTAAAAACTAAAAATAGAACTACCATACAACCCAGCAAACCCACTCCTGGACATTTACCCTGAGAAAACCATAATTCAAAAAGAGTCATGTACCACAATGTTCACTGTAGCTCTATTTACAATAGCCAGGACATGGAAGCAACCTAAGTGTCCATCAACAGATAAATGGATAAGGAAGATGTGGCACAAATATACAATGGAACATTATTCAGCCATAAAAAGAAACGAAATTGAGTTACTTTTAGTGAGGTGGATGGATCTAGAGTCTGTCCTACAGAGTGAAGTAAGTCAGAAAGAGAAAAACAAATACCGTATGCTAACACATATATATGGAATCTTAAAAAAAAAGTTTATGAAGAACCTAGGGGCAGGAAAGGATTAAGGACACAGACGTAGAGAAAGGACTTGAGGACATGGGGAGAGGGAAGGGTAAGCTGGGACAAAGTGAGAGAGTGGTATGGACATATATACACTACCAAATGTAAAATTGATAGCTACTGGGAAGCAGCCACATAGCACAGGGAGATCAGCTCTGTGCTTTGTGACCACCTAAAAGGGTGGGATAAGGGAGTGAGAGGGAGTTGCAAGAGGGAGGGGATATGGTGTTATATGTATACGCACAGCTGATTCACTTTTTTATACAGCAGAAACTAACACACAATTGTAAAGCAATTATACTCCAATAAAGATGTAAAAGAAAAAAAAAAGCCCAGAGATAAACCTACACACCTATGGCCCACTAATCTATGACAAAGGAGGCAAGGGTATACAAAGGAGAAAAGACAGTCTCTTCAATAAGTGGTGCTGGGAAAAATGGACAGCTACATGTAAAAGAATGAAATTAGAACACTCCCTAACACCATACACAAAAAATAAACTCAAAATGGATTAGAGACCAAAATGTAAGACCGGACACTATAAAACTCTTAGAGGAAAACATAGGAAGAATACTCTTTGACATAAATCACAGCAAGATCTTTTTTGATCCACCTCCTAGAGTAATGGAATACAAAAAAATAAACATATGGGAGCAAATGAAACCTAAAAGCTTTTGCAAAGCAAAGGAAACTACAAACAAGACGAAAAGACAACCCTCACAATGGGAGAAAATATTTGCAAACGAATCAATGGACAAAGGATTAATCTCCAATGTATATAAACAGCTCATGCAGCTCAACAGTAAAAAAACAAACAACCCAATCCAAAAATGGGCAGATGACGTAAATAGACATTTGTCCCAAGAAGACATACAGATGACCAAGAAGCACATGAAAAGCTGCTCAACATCACTAATTATTAGAGAAATATAAACCAAAACTACAATGAGGTATCGCCTCACACGAGTTAGAATGGGCATCATCAGAAAATCTACAAGCAACAAATGCTGGAGAGGGTGTGGAGAAAAGGGAACCCTCTTACACTATTTGTGGGAATGTAAATTGATACAGTCACGATGGAGAACAGTATGGAGGTTCCTTAAAAAACTAAAAATAGAATTACCATATGACCCAGCAATCCCACTACTGGCCATATACCCAGAGAAAACCATAATTCAAAAAGACATATTCACCACAATATTCATTGCAGCACTATTTACAATAGCCAGGTCATGGAAGCAACCTAAATGCCCATAGACAGACGAACAGAAAAGATGTGCTACATATATAAAATGGAATATTACTCAGCCATAAAAAGGAATGAAATTGGGTCATTTGTAGAGACGTGGATAGATCTAGAGACTGTCATACAGAGTGAAGTAAGTCAGAAAGAGAAAAACAAATATCGTATATTAACGCATACATGTGGAACCTAGAAAAATGGTAAAGATGAACCGGTTTGCAAGGCAGAAATAGAGACACAGATGTAGAGAACAAATGTATGGACACCAAGGGGGGAAAGTGGCAGGGTGGTGGTGGTGGGATGAATTGCGAGCCTGGGATTGACATATATACACTTATATGTATAAAATAGGTTACCAATAAGAGCCTGCTGTATAAAAAAATGAATAAAATAAATTCAAAAATTAAAAAATAAGTAATACTTAAAAAAATAAAACAGAAAAAAAAGTTCTGCCCTTCCCATAGACGTATTTATATGAATGAATTATTTCCATGCTTATATCCATAAATACAAAAAGAGGAATAAAACTTACCTTGAACCAAAAAAGAAAGAAAAAAAAAAAACAGAACCCACTGGTCATACAGAGGAAAACCCTATCAGGGCACTTGCTCCAGGGGTAAACAATTCTGAAGTTGGTCACAGGTGGGGAATCATCTTCCATGCAGCCAGCAGCCCCCACACGAGGAGCGTCCTCATTGCAAAGCTGGGGGACCGTGAGGAGGCGTCTCTGAGTAAACGTGAGCTGAGCCCCAGGCCAGCTGCTGCTGAACTTTTCCCACCCTTCCCAGGTAAAACACCTGAATGTGTGCAAAGACTTTCAAAACTAGAGGAAGGGGCTTGGAGTCACACCAGCGACAGCACGCAGGCTGACTTGGTGCCTGCAGGCCAGCCAGGATGGTCCTGGCCCCGGGCGCTCGTCTGGAAGCTTTCCATTTCCCTGCCTGAGGTACCCCTCCTGTCCCGGCCCCCACTGCTTTTTTCCTTCCTCACCTCTGCCCGGGGAGAAATTCCAGCAGCAAGTATGGGTGACACATCCTCTTCTTTAGCAGGTGGCAGCCCGGCAACTCCTGCAGAAAGTCCAGCAGAGCCCCAGTCACACTGGGCCACTCATAGAGCCGTGGGCCCTACTCCCTCCCACCAGCCCAACCCCGAGACTGCTGACGGGGCAGAGAATATGGCGTCAGGCACAGCTGCAGAGGCTTTTGCTGCCTGGAGGGGTGTTTATATTGACCTCAACCCAGGCACACCTGGGAAGGGCTGGCCGGCCGGGTCAGGCTGCCCAGGTCAGCCAATCCTCGCCCCTCAGGGGCTCAGAGTTGCAGAAAATGGGCCTTGCTGCACCGGCCAGATCCAAGGAACAGGTGTAGGGTCCCGAGAGTCAGGATAGATAAGGGGCGGCAGCCCTGGCTTGTTTTCGAATCATTTTATCTGGTCCATGAGTGGGAGACAACTTCAAGAAGACCCTCTGCTAATGAGAGGAACCCAGGAGTCAGGGAGAGGAGGGGTGGTGGGTGGAGACAGAGGCCTGGTGCCCCAGCTGCAGTGGAAGCCCCTGGAAGACCAGGCAGAGGGAGGCCGCACAGAGTGAAGCCTAGGGTCACAGACCTGTTGGAGCTGCTGTTTGTTAGTTCAAGCTCTGCTCTGAGGTGCTCTGTGTCAGCTCTGAGTGACAGGGGTGCTGGGGGTGCTCTGCAATGAGGGCTATGTGCACGGTTCCTGTGTGCCCAGCCCTGCCGGGGTACCTGTCCACGGGAGCTCCATATCCAGGGAGGGGCCTGCCCATGAGAGCCCCGTGGGCTGCTGCGTACCTGCCCAGGTGAGCTCCATATCCTGGGAGGGGCCTGACCACAAGAGCCCCGTGGGCTGCTGGGGACCTGGTAGAGGACGCCAGGACAGTCAGTGAAGCCACAGAGGATATACATCTAGTAGTTCCTAATTCCTACACCCTGCTGGTCATTCTACCATCCACCAGGACATGGCATTCTGTATTAGACTTCAATGATGCCTTCTTCTGTATTCCATTAGTCCCAGAGTCACAAGAAATTTTGGCTGTGAGTGGCAGGACTCAACCTACAACAAAAACAATACTGCTGGGCCGTCCTGCCCCAGGGGTTCAAAAATTCCCACACCATCTTTGGGGAAACGTTAGCTAAAGACCTAAAAGATCTACCTCTGGAGAAGGGAACCCTCCTTCAATATGCAGATGACATTCTGATCACCAGCCCGACTAAGGAGGCCTCTGAACTACCTAGCCAATAAAAGATAGAAGGTGTCCAAGGAAAAGGCTCAAATATCACAAACTAAGGTGGCCTTCCTGGGCTTCATTCGCACAGAAGGTCGGAGAAGCCCACCCCAGGAAAGGGAAGAAGCCATTTGCAGCCTCACCTTTCCTGAAACTAGAAGACAGCTTAGGGGTTCCTGGGGAGACCGGGGTTTGCTGCATCTGGATCCCTAACTACAGTCTAATAGCTGGGCCTCTATATGAAACACTGAAAGGAAAAGATGATGATCCTTTTGAATAGAATCCAGAAGCGGCCTTTCAAGAATGGAAAGAGCAGTCAATTCAGACCCTGGCCCTGGACCTCCCTAAGTTAGCTAAACCCTTTGACCTTTACATTCCTGGTCCAAGGCGAATCGCCCTTGGAGTATTAGTGCAAAAACTGGGACCACTTGAAATGGAACAATGCAAGAATGCCCTCCAGGCATTGGCCAGCCACCCCATCCGACCAGGATACTGGAGGTATCTAAAAACCTGGAAATCAGCAGCCCGCAAAGCCAGCTCCCTCCTAAGGGAAAAGGACGCCACTTGGTGATCCTAACCACCCACCATGCCCTGAAGTTGCAGGGATTGCTCCGTGGGCACAATGACCTCGAGTGAGGAGGCCCTCCAACACCAACCTCCAGAGAGACAACCTGGGGCAATGGGCCCCCATGACGACTCGTGTGACCATCACTTGACCTGGAGCTTCTCTCAGAAAACAACAAGAGTGTGCCCCAAAAGAGCAGACTATTGCTTACAGGACTTACTGCACCCAGAGCGGAGCTAATAAACTTGGCAGGGGAACCGTAAATAACGCTGCCACCATAGAAAAGCCTACAGACACCGCAGTGACGGCGGCCAATGAGACCGGCTGTACTCCTGGCTACTTCAAAAGGCCGTTGACTGAGTGGCCGTCATGGTCCTGGATCACCACCGGCCCTGGACTGTCTGGGAGTTGAGCAAGCAGGGCTCTGACACCTGGTGCTGTTTGTACGTTAATTCAGTGGCCTAACTGAAGAAAGCACAGACTACTGGTCAGAGCATCTAGGCTGGCAGAAACCATCAGCCTAAGGGGGCCGAACCAATGTGGAGCAGGGTAAAACCGCCCACCCCCCCAGCGTCTCTGCACATCTCTTTCCTGGACCCTTAAAGGTCATTAGAATCTATAAAACTTCCAATGCTGGTGCTCAGGCAGACGAGCAGTGAGGGAGGAGGCCTGCAGACAATCAACCTCACCTGGAGGCTGCTGGGGAGAAGTCCTGCCCCTCCCCCCGGGTATGAGGACACCCAACTCAGCATGAAGCATTTACAGAAGACGTGTCTGCACCCTCAGCGCCCCAAGAATGAGGAATGGGACAAAAGGCAGAGGAGGGCTTTGTCACTGGCAAAGCCCATTAAAAATTCCTGGGAGATAAAAATAGAATCTGGGCAATAAAATAAAGTCTAACCATTTTTTCCTTTGTGCTTTGTCTAATTTCACTTGCTCCTAGGTTTCCACATGCAGAGGTCCCACACCCGACACTTCAGACCCGATTTCCTAGTGCAAAATGGCTGGGCCGACACCTCAGCTCGTGGGGCCCCGTGCACACTCTGCGACATAGGAGCCTGAGTTCCAGCCAACCTGGCCCTCGAGAGCTCCGCCCCCTCCCTCCCGCTGATGCTGACAGGATCCCTACACAGCAGCCCGGCCCACAACCCGCAGGGGAGCACACACTCTCACCTCTCCATTCTCTGATCAAAATATAAAGTTTTCCTTTGCTTCTGAACCAAAGTCAGTCTCGATCTGTTGGCTCCAATGACACTGGGCAGGGAGACCCTTGTTGGGGCCCACTCTGCAGGATCAGTAACAGAATTTGAGAACATTGTAACTTCAATGAACAGATGTGTGAGCCAAACTGTAATTAACATAGAGCAGTGTATAAGGCTCGTGTAAAATAAGATGTTTCTAACACTTCCATTTGATATTTCCATCACTTTATTATAAGCAAGTTCAGTGGAGGGGTTTGTCTTATTTGTCAGGTCAACAGTAGAGAAATGCAGTGATTTCTTTCCAAGGATGTACATCTAATAATCTTGGTTGAAGTTTCAACCTTGTTTGGAATGATTTTCCATTGAAAATGATACCTCTCTTTCAGCTCCTAGATTTCTGAGAAGTATAAAATCTTATATTTTTTATTACCAAAGGGGAAAGGTGGGAGGAGGGATAATTTAACAGTTTCAGATTAACATATACACACTGCTATGTATAAAATATATCATCAACAAGGAACTACTGTATAGCACAGGGAACTATACTCAATATTTTGTAATGACCCCTGAGGGGAAATAACCTGAAAAACAATAGATATCTATATCGACATCATCTATCAACTACAGATAAAATGGAAACTAAAGGAGGCCGATGGTGAGCGTTTCTGAACCTAAAGACTTCAATCATCTAAAGTTCGGACTCTGCCTACGGCCCAAGTCCCTTAATGAACACACATGTACCAGTAGCTTAAAAATTCCCCAGATTGGAGTTCGGGGAGACACTGATTTGGAAAAATCCCTTGTGTTCTCCTTACATACACGGGACCTTTCCTACAGCTAAAACATGCCTGTGACACCCAGAAGATGGAACACGGTTGGATCAGGAAGATTTTGGAAAAGGCACCAAAACGCCTAATTTCCTGGTTGTTGGGTTCACCCCTCCAGCCTTTTTCCTTAAAATCTCCCCACTTGAGGATGTCAGCACCTTCAACATCCAGTTGCACAGAAATCGGAATTTGTCCAAAGGAAAAAGGGGAAGGAGGAGAAACAAGGAGAGCCAAGCCCTAGATGTTCGGAGAGGCACATGTCACTCTAATTTCCAGTCAGGAAGAAGAATTAAGCAAAGGCTTAGCCTGCCACCGGGAACCAGAGTAGGGCCAGAAGCAAATGAGAGTTTCTGCGGAAAGCTCCCAAAAAAGCGAGTTGAAAAATGGAGCTCAGGGGCACTGCAATTCACAAATATGCAGAGTTATAAATGATAACTCTCGTCCACAAATATATTGAGGGAAGGCAACGAAGAGGATTTGAAATCAAGGCAGAATTGCAGGAAACAGATTTCAGGAGTTAGATTTGAATCACCCCTAAAGCACATGAAAAACATCAAAACGTCGACAATGATGCACTTGGCCAAAAAGAGCATATGCGTTTTTTTCTGAATGAATTCAGGAAAAAACCCATAGGCCCTTTGTGGCCAACCAAGCAAGCCGGAAATGCAATTCAGCACTACAAAGAAGTCTGACTTCCCATCGGTCAAAATGGCCTTGCTAAAAAAGTGTAAAAACAAGAAATGCAGGTGAGGCCAGGGAGGAAAGGGAGCCTTGTTACACTGATGGGTGGGGTATAAATTGCCAGTGATGACTCTGGAGAAGGGTATGGTGTTTCCTAAAACATCTAAAAAACACAGCTAGAGAGAAAGGGGCACATCCACTCATGGGCGTATAAATTGGGAAAACTAAAAATCAGCAAGACACAGGCACCCCAAACATTAGGGCTGCTCTGTAGACAAGAACCTCCACTTATTTCCACCTTAAATATGCAAGGAAAGAGAAAAATGGATAAAGAAGTTGTGATCCATATGTACAATTGTATATCACTCGGGCGTGAGATAAATATTATAAGGCTGGTAGCAGCATGATGAGTGGATTTAGGTAGGACTATTCTAAGTGAAATAAGTCACACAGAAAAAGACACTTATCATAAGATATCACTAACAGAGGGAATGTAAAAACTGCTACACTTGAACGGAATAACAAAACAGAACAGAGTCACACATTAAGAAAACATACTATGGTTGCTTAACGGGAAAGGTGAGGTGGGGTGATGCATAAAACAAGGATTTCAAATTAGCTCAGATAACGTTCCATAAATCCAATATGTAATAGACAAGACCTACTCCTTGCTCAGTGAACTGGACTCAACACCCCCTATTCACCGCTCAAGAACATATATGACTAGTAAGACTCGTAAAACCTATGTACTGATATCTCTCTGGAAGTGAGTCAAGTGGGTGTAAAGCGGCATAAACACAGCCGTGAAAAGCAGCTAAACCCCATTATAAAAATAAATTACTTTTAAAAACCCGTGAAACGAAGACAGTGAAAGAGAGAGAAATTCTTACAAAATTCGTTCAGGGGCTGTGATGCCACCTGGATTGACCATATCTAGACCCACAGCTGGATGAGACATAAGGGTGGACACTCTCGGGGCTGAGAGGCTTGGTGAGGTTGGGGAGCAAACGCAGAGCCTTTAAAGTAATACTGCCTGTTACCCATCCCATGGGTTCCAAATCTCCAGGTTCAAGGGCATCTTCCTACATCGAAAACATGCATGAGAAACCCAGAAGATAGTACACCGTGTGATGGGGAAAGGTTTCTAAAACGCACCTCATTTCTCCTCTCCTTGTGCTCGGGTTCGCCATTCCAGCCGCTTTAGTAGCAATCGCCCTCAATGGAAAATCAGCACCTTTAACCTCCTGTTCCATACAGCTTGCAATTTGTCCTGAGGATGAACGGAAAGATGGGGAGCCAATGAGAGATTAGCTCTTGGTGTTGGGACAGGCACAGGTCACTCTATTTTCCCATCAGGAAGAAGAATTAACCACAGGCTCAGCCTGCCGCCCGGAACAAGAATAGTGCCTGAGGCCATCCTGCGCTTTTGCGGAGAGCTCCCAAAAAAGCGAGTTGAAAAATGGAGCTCAGGGGCATTGCAATTCACAAACCAGCAGAGTTATAAATGATAACTCTCGTCCAAAAATATATTGAGGGAAGGCAACGAAGAGGATTTGAAAGCAAGGCAGAATTGCAGGAAACAGATTTCAGGAGGTCGATTCGAATCGCCTTTAAAGCACATGAAAAGCGGCAAAACGTCGAAAATGATGCCCTTGGCCAAAAAGGGCGTATGCGTTTTTTCCTGAATATATTCAGGAAAAAACGCATACGCCCTTTTTGGCCAACCAAGCAACCTGGAAAGGCAAATCAGCGCTACAGAGAAGTCTCGCTTCCCATCGGTCAAAAGGGCCATGCTGAAAAAAGTGTCAAAACCAGAAATGCAGGACAGGCCATGGAGAAATGGGAGCCTTGCTACACTGATGGGCGGGATGTAAATTGCCAACAGCCACTCTGGAGAAGTGTACGGTGAGTCCTGAAACATCTGAAAAGCACAGCTTAGAGAACATAGGGCACTTCCACTCATGGGGGTATAAATTGGGAAAATGAAAAATCAGCAAGACACAAGCACCCCAAAGTTTAGGGCTGCTCTGTTGACAAGGACCTCCACTTCATTCCACCTTAAATATCCCAGGAAAGAGAAAAATGGATAAAGAAGTTGTGGTCCTTATGTACAATGGAATATCACTCAGCCATGAAATCAATGTCATAAGGCTAGTAGCAGCATGATGAGTGGATTTAGGTATGACGATTCTAAGTGAAATAAGTCACACAGAAAAGGACACTTATCATAAGCTATCACTTATAGAGGGAATGTAAAAACCGCTACACTTGAACTGAATTACAAAGCAGAACAGAGTCACACGTTTAGAAAACACACTATGGCTGCTTAACAGGAAAGGTGAGGTGGGGTGATGCATAAAACAAGGGTTTCAAATTAGCTCAGATACCGTTCCATAAACACAATACGTTACAGAAAGACCTATTCCTTGCTCAGTGAACTGCACTCAACACCCCCTATTCATCGCACAAGAATATATCTGACTAGTAAGAATCTTAAAACCTATGTATTGATATCTCTCTGGAAGTGAGTCAAGTGAGTGTAAAGTGGCATAAACACAGCCGTGAAAAGCAGCTAAACCCCATTATGAAAATAAATTACTTTTAAAAACCCGTGAAACAAAGACAGTGAAAGAGAGAGAAATTCTTAAAAAATTCGTTCAGGGGCTGTGATGCACCCTGGATTGACCATATCTATACCCACAGCTGGATGAGACATAAGGGTGGACACTCTCGGGGCTGAGAGGTTTGGTGAGTTAGGGGGACCAAACGCAGAGCCTTTAAAGTAATACTGCGTGGTACCCATCGCATGGGTCCCAAATCTCCAGGTTCAAGGGCATCTTCCTACATCGAAAACATGCATGAGAAACCCAGAAGATGGTACACCATGTGATGGGGAAATGTTTCTAAAACGCACCTCATTTCTCATCTCCTTGAGCCCGGGTTCGCCATTCCAGCCGCTTTACTAGCAATCTCCCTACTTGGAGCATCAGCACCTTTAACCTCCTGTTTCGTACAGGTTGCAATTTGTCCTGAGGATGAACGGGAAGACTTGGAACCAACGAGAGACTAGCTCTTGGTGTTGGGACAGGCCCAGGTCACTCTATTTTCCCATCAGGAAGAAGAATTAACCACAGGCTCAGCCTGCCCCCCGGAACAAGAACAGGGCCTGAAACCATCCTGCGCTTTTGCGGCCAGCTCCCAAAAAAGCGAGTTGAAAAATGGAGCTCAGGGGCACTGCAACTCAAAACCTGCAGAGTTATAAATGATAACTCTCGTCCACAAATATATTGAGGGAAGGCAACTAAGAGGATTTGAAATCAAGGGAGAATTGCAGGAAACAGATTTCAGGAGGTAGATACGAATCGCTTTTAAAGCACATGAAAAGCGGCAAAACGTCGACAATGATGCCTTTGGCCAAAAAGGGCGTATGCGTTTCTTCATGAATATATTCAGGAAAAAACGCATACGCCCTTTTTGGCCAACGAAGCAACCTGGAAAGGCAAATCAGCGCTACAAAGCATTCTCGCTTCCCATCGGTCAAAAGGACCATGCTGAAAAAAGTGTCAAAACCAGAAATGCAACACAGGCCATGGAGAAATGGGAGCCTTGCTACGCTGATGGGCGGGATGTAAATTGCCAACAGCCACTCTGGAGAAGTGGACGGTGTGTCCTGAAACATCGAAAAAATACAGCTTAGAGAACATAGGGCACTTCCACTCATGGGCGTATAAATTGGGAAAATGAAAAATCAGCAAGACACAGGCACCCCAAATTGAGGGCTGCTCTGTTGACAAGAACCTCCACTTCATGTCACCTGAAATATCCCAGGAAAGAGAAAAATGGATAAAGAAGTGGTGGTCCTTATGTACAATGGAATAACACTCAGCCATGAAATGAATGTCATAAGGCTACTAGCAGCATGATGAGTGGGTTTAGTTACGACGATTCTAAGTGAAATAAGTCACACAGAAAAAGACACTTATCATAAGCTATCACTTATAGAGGGAATGTAAAAACCGCTACACTTGAACTGAATTACAAAGCAGAACAGAGTCACAAGTTTAGAAAACACACTATGGCTGCTTAACGGGAAAGGTGAGGTGGGGTGATGCATAAAACAAGGGTTTCAAATTATCTGAGATACCGTTCCATAAACCCAATACGTAATAGACAAGAACTACTCCTTGCTCAGAGAACAGGACTCAACACACCCTATTTACCGCAAAAGAATATATTTGATTAGTAGTAATCTTAAAACCTATGTATTGATATCTCTCTGTTAGTGTGTCAAGTGGGTGTAAAGCCGCATAAACACAGTAGTGAAAAGCAGCTAAACCCCATTATAAAAATAAATTACTTTTAAAAACCCATGATACAAAGACAGTGAAAGAGAGAGAAATTCTTACACAATGCGTTCAGGGGCTGTGATGCAACCTGGATCGACCATATCTAGACCCACAGCTGGGTGAGACATAAGGGTGGACACTCTTGCGGCTGAGAGGTTTGGTGAGGTTGGATGAGCAAACGCAGACCCTTTAAAGTAATACTGCGTGACAGCCATCCCATGGGTCCCAAATATCCAGGTTCAAGGGCATCTTCCTACATCAAAAACATGCATGAGAAACCCAGAAGGTGGTACACCATGTGATCGGGAAAGGTTTCTAAAATGCACCTCATTTCTCATCTCCTTGTGCTCGGGTTCGCCATTCCAGCCACTTTCCTAGCAATCTCCCTACTTGGAGCATCAGCACCTTTAACCTCCTGTTCCGTACAGGTTGCAATTTGTCCTGAGGATGAACGGGAAGAGGGGGAACCAATGAGAGACTAGATCTAGGTGTTGGGACAAGCACAGGTCACTCTATTTTCCCTTCAGAAAGAAGAATTAACCACAGGCTCAACCTGCCCCCCGGAAGTAGAACAGGGCCTGAAGCAATCCTGCGCTTTTGCGGCCAACTCCCAAAAAAGCGAGTTGAAAAATGGAGCTCAGGGGCACTGCAATTCACAAACCTGCAGAGTTATCAATGATAACTCTCGTCCACAAATATATTGAGGGAAGGCAACGAAGAGGATTTGAAAGCAAGGCAGAATTGCAGAAACAGACCTAAGGAGGTAGATTCGAATCGCCTTTAAAGCAAATGAAAAGCGGCAAAACGTTGACAATTATACCCTTGGCCAAAAAGGGCGTATGCGTTTTTTCCTGAATATATTCAGGAAAAAACGCATACGCCCTTTTTGGCCAACCAAGCAACCTGGAAAGGCAAATCAGCGCTACAAAGAAGTCTCGCTTCCCATCGGTCAAAAGGGCCATGCTGAAAAAAGTGTCAAAACCAGAAATGCAGGACAGGCCATGGAGAAATGGGAGCCTTGCTACACTGATGGGCGGGATGTAAATTGCCAACAGCCACTCTGGAGAAGTGTACGGTGTGTCCTGAAACATCTAAAAAACACAGCTTAGAGAGCATAGGGCATTTCCACTCATGGGCGTATAAATTGGGAAAACTAAAAATCAGCAAGACATAGGCACACCAAAGTTTAGGGCTGCTCTGTTGACCAGGACCTCCACTTCATTCCACCTTAAATATCCCAGGAAAGAGAAAAATGGATAAAGAAGTTGTGGTCCTTATGTACAATGGAATACCACTCAGCCATGAAATCAATGTCGTAAGGTTAGTAGCAGCATGATGAGTGGATTTAGGTACGACGATTCTAAGTGAAATAAGTCACACAGAAAAGGACACTTCTCATAAGGTATCACTGATAGAGGGAATGTAAAAACCGTTACACTTGAACTGAATTACAAAACAGAACAGAGTCACCCATGCAGAAAACACACTATGGCTGCTTAACGGGAAAGGTGAGGTGGGGTGATACATAAAACAAGGGTATCAAATTAGCTCAGATACCGTTCCATAAACCCAATATGTAATAGACAAGACCTACTCCTTGCTCAGAGAACTGGACTCAACACGCCCTATTCACCGCACAAGAATATATCTGACTAATAATAATCGTAAAACCTATGTATTGATATCTGTTAGTGTGTCAAGTGGGTGTAAAGCGGCATAAACACAGCAGTGAAAAGCAGCTAAACCCCATTATAAAAATAAATTACTTTGAAACACCCATGAAACAAAGACAGTGAAAGAGAGAGAAATTCTTACACAATGCGTTCAGGGGCTGTGATGCAACCTGGATTGACCATATCTAGACGCACAGCTGGATGAGACATAAGGGTGGACACTCTTGGGGCTGAGAGGTTTGGTGAGGTTGGGTGAGCAAACGCAGACCCTTTAAAGGAATACTGCGTGGTACCCATCGCATGGGTCCCAAATCTCCAGGTTCAAGGGCATCTTCCTACATCGAAAACATGCATGAGAATCCCAGAAGATCGTACACCGTGTGATGGGGAAAGGTTTCTAAAACGCACCTCATTTCTCATCTCCTTGTGCCCGGGTTCGCCATTCCAGCCGCTTTACTAGCAAGCTCCCTACTTGGAGCATCAGCACCTTTAACCTCCTGTTCCATACAGGTTGCAATTTGTCCTGAGGATAAACGGGAAGACGTGGAACCAACGAGAGATTAGCTCTTGGTGTTGGGACAGGCACAGGTCACTCTATTTTCCCATCAGAAACAAGAATTAACTACAGGCTCAGCCTGCCCCCCGGAACCAGAACAGGGCCTGAAGCCATTCTGCGATTTTGCGGCCAGCTCCCATAAAAACGAGTTGTAAAATGGAGGTTCAGGGCACTGCAATTCACAAACCTGCAGAGTTATAAATGATAACTCCCGTCCACAAATATATTGAGGGAAGGCAAAGAAGAGGATTTGAAATCAAGGCAGAATTGCAGGAAACAGATTTCAGGAGGTAGATACGAATCGCCTTTAAAGCACATGAAAAGCGGCAAAACGTTGACAATGATGCCCTTGGCCAAAAAGGGCGTATGCGTTTTTTCCTGAATATATTCAGGAAAAAACGCATACGCCCTTTTTGGCCAACCAAGCAACCTGGAAAGGCAAATCAGCACTTCAAAGAAGTCTCGCTTCCCATCGGTCAAAAGGGCCATGCTGAAAAAAGTGTCAAAACCAGAAATGCAGGACAGGCCATGGAGAAATGGGAGCCTTGCTACACTGATGGGCGGGATGTAAATTGCCAAGAGCCACTCCGGAGAAGTGTCCGGTGAGTCCTGAAACATCTGAAAAACACAGCTTAGAGAGCATAGGGCACTTCCACTCATGGGGGTATAAATTGGGAAAATTAAAAATCAGCAAGACACAAGCACCCCAAAGTTTAGGGCTGCTCTGTTGACCAGGACCTCCACTTCATTCCACCTTAAATATCCCAGGAAAGAGAAAAATGGATAAAGAAGTTGTGGTCCTTATGTACAATGGAATATCACTCAGCCATGAAATCAATGTCGTAAGGTTAGTAGCAGCATGATGAGTGGATTTAGGTACGACGATTCTAAGTGAAATAAGTCACACAGAAAAGGACACTTCTCATAAGGTATCACTGATAGAGGGAATGTAAAAACCGTTACACTTGAACTGAATTACAAAACAGAACAGAGTCACACATGCAGAAAACACACTATGGCTGCTTAACGGGAAAGGTGAGGTGGGGTGATACATAAAACAAGGGTATCAAATTAGCTCAGATACCGTTCCATAAACCCAATATGTAATAGACAAGACCTACTCCTTGCTCAGAGAACTGGACTCAACACGCCCTATTCACCGCACAAGAATATATCTGACTAATAATAATCGTAAAACCTATGTATTGATATCTCTCTGTTAGTGTGTCAAGTGGGTGTAAAGCGGCATAAACACAGCAGTGAAAAGCAGCTAAACCCCATTATAAAAATAAATTACTTTGAAACACCCATGAAACAAAGACAGTGAAAGAGAGAGAAATTCTTACACAATGCGTTCAGGGGCTGTGATGCAACCTGGATTGACCATATCTAGACGCACAGCTGGATGAGACATAAGGGTGGACACTCTTGGGGCTGAGAGGTTTGGTGAGGTTGGGTGAGCAAACGCAGACCCTTTAAAGGAATACTGCGTGGTACCCATCGCATGGGTCCCAAATCTCCAGGTTCAAGGGCATCTTCCTACATCAAAAACATGCATGAGAAACCCAGAAGATGGTACACCGTGTGATGGGGAAAGGTTTCTAAAACGCACCTCATTTCTCATCTCCTTGTGCCCGGGTTCACCATTCCAGCCGCTTTACTAGCAAGCTCCCTACTTGGAGCATCAGCACCTTTAACCTCCTGTTCCATACAGGTTGCAATTTGTCCTGAGGATAAACGGGAAGACGTGGAACCAACGAGAGACTAGCTCTTGGTGTTGGGACAGGCACAGGTCACTCTATTTTCCCATCAGAAAGAAGAATTAATCACAGGCTCAGCCTGCCCCCCGGAACCAGAACAGGGCCTGAAGCCATTCTGCGATTTTGCGGCCAGCTCCCATAAAAACGAGTTGTAAAATGGAGGTTCAGGGCACTGCAATTCACAAACCTGCAGAGTTATTAATGATAACTCTCGTCCACAAATATATTGAGGGAAGGCAAAGAATAGGATTTGAAATCAAGGCAGAATTGCAGGAAACAGATTTCAGGAGGTAGATACGAATCGCCTTTAAAGCACATGAAAAGCGGCAAAACGTTGACAATGATGCCCTTGGCCAAAAAGGGCGTATGCGTTTTTTCCTGAATATATTCAGGAAAAATCGCATACGCCCTTTTTGGCCAACCAAGCAACCTGGAAATGCAAATCAGCGCTACAAAGAAGTCTCGCTTCCCATCGGTCAAAAGGGCCATGCTGAAAAAAGTGTCAAAACCAGAAATGCAGGACAGGCCATGGAGAAATGGGAGCCTTGCTACACTGATGGGCGGGATGTAAATTGCCAAGAGCCACTCCGGAGAAGTGTCCGGTGAGTCCTGAAACATCTGAAAAACACAGCTTAGAGAGCATAGGGCACTTCCACTCATGGGGGTATAAATTGGGAAAATTAAAAATCAGCAAGACACAAGCACCCCAAAGTTTAGGGCTGCTCTGTTGACCAGGACCTCCACTTCATTCCACCTTAAATATCCCAGGAAAGAGAAAAATGGATAAAGAAGTTGTGGTCCTTATGTACAATGGAATACCACTCAGCCATGAAATCAATGTCGTAAGGTTAGTAGCAGCATGATGAGTGGATTTAGGTACGACGATTCTAAGTGAAATAAGTCACACAGAAAAGGACACTTCTCATAAGGTATCACTGATAGAGGGAATGTAAAAACCGTTACACTTGAACTGAATTACAAAACAGAACAGAGTCACACATGCAGAAAACACACTATGGCTGCTTAACGGGAAAGGTGAGGTGGGGTGATACATAAAACAAGGGTATCAAATTAGCTCAGATACCGTTCCATAAACCCAATATGTAATAGACAAGACCTACTCCTTGCTCAGAGAACTGGACTCAACACGCCCTATTCACCGCACAAGAATATATCTGACTAATAATAATCGTAAAACCTATGTATTGATATCTGTTAGTGTGTCAAGTGGGTGTAAAGCGGCATAAACACAGCAGTGAAAAGCAGCTAAACCCCATTATAAAAATAAATTACTTTGAAACACCCATGAAACAAAGACAGTGAAAGAGAGAGAAATTCTTACACAATGCGTTCAGGGGCTGTGATGCAACCTGGATTGACCATATCTAGACGCACAGCTGGATGAGACATAAGGGTGGACACTCTTGGGGCTGAGAGGTTTGGTGAGGTTGGGTGAGCAAACGCAGACCCTTTAAAGGAATACTGCGTGGTACCCATCGCATGGGTCCCAAATCTCCAGGTTCAAGGGCATCTTCCTACATCGAAAACATGCATGAGAATCCCAGAAGATCGTACACCGTGTGATGGGGAAAGGTTTCTAAAACGCTCCTCATTTCTCATCTCCTTGTGCCCGGGTTCGCCATTCCAGCCGCTTTACTAGCAAGCTCCCTACTTGGAGCATCAGCACCTTTAACCTCCTGTTCCATACAGGTTGCAATTTGTCCTGAGGATAAACGGGAAGACGTGGAACCAACGAGAGACTAGCTCTTGGTGTTGGGACAGGCACAGGTCACTCTATTTTCCCATCAGAAAGAAGAATTAACCACAGGCTCAGCCTGCCCCCCGGAACCAGAACAGGGCCTGAAGCCATTCTGTGATTTTGCGGCCAGCTCCCATAAAAACGAGTTGTAAAATGGAGGTTCAGGGCACTGCAATTCACAAACCTGCAGAGTTATAAATGATAACTCCCGTCCACAAATATATTGAGGGAAGGCAAAGAAGAGGATTTGAAATCAAGGCAGAATTGCAGGAAACAGATTTCAGGAGGTAGATACGAATCGCCTTTAAAGCACATGAAAAGCGGCAAAACGTTGACAATGATGCCCTTGGCCAAAAAGGGCGTATGCGTTTTTTCCTGAATATATTCAGGAAAAAACGCATACGCCCTTTTTGGCCAACCAAGCAACCTGGAAAGGCAAATCAGCACTTCAAAGAAGTCTCGCTTCCCATCGGTCAAAAGGGCCATGCTGAAAAAAGTGTCAAAACCAGAAATGCAGGACAGGCCATGGAGAAATGGGAGCCTTGCTACACTGATGGGCGGGATGTAAATTGCCAAGAGCCACTCCGGAGAAGTGTCCGGTGAGTCCTGAAACATCTGAAAAACACAGCTTAGAGAGCATAGGGCACTTCCACTCATGGGGGTATAAATTGGGAAAATTAAAAATCAGCAAGACACAAGCACCCCAAAGTTTAGGGCTGCTCTGTTGACCAGGACCTCCACTTCATTCCACCTTAAATATCCCAGGAAAGAGAAAAATGGATAAAGAAGTTGTGTTCCTTATGTACAATGGAATATCACTCAGCCATGAAATCAATGTCGTAAGGTTAGTAGCAGCATGATGAGTGGATTTAGGTACGACGATTCTAAGTGAAATAAGTCACACAGAAAAGGACACTTCTCATAAGGTATCACTGATAGAGGGAATGTAAAAACCGTTACACTTGAACTGAATTACAAAACAGAACAGAGTCACACATGCAGAAAACACACTATGGCTGCTTAACGGGAAAGGTGAGGTGGGGTGATACATAAAACAAGGGTATCAAATTAGCTCAGATACCGTTCCATAAACCCAATATGTAATAGACAAGACCTACTCCTTGCTCAGAGAACTGGACTCAACACGCCCTATTCACCGCACAAGAATATATCTGACTAATAATAATCGTAAAACCTATGTATTGATATCTCTCTGTTAGTGTGTCAAGTGGGTGTAAAGCGGCATAAACACAGCAGTGAAAAGCAGCTAAACCCCATTATAAAAATAAATTACTTTGAAACACCCATGAAACAAAGACAGTGAAAGAGAGAGAAATTCTTACACAATGCGTTCAGGAGCTGTGATGCAACCTGGATTGACCATATCTAGACGCACAGCTGGATGAGACATAAGGGTGGACACTCTTGGGGCTGAGAGTTTTGGTGAGGTTGGGTGAGCAAACGCAGACCCTTTAAAGTAATACTGCGTGGTACCCATCGCATGGGTCCCAAATCTCCAGGTTCAAGGGCATCTTCCTACATCAAAAACATGCATGAGAAACCCAGAAGATGGTACACCGTGTGATGGGGAAAGGTTTCTAAAACGCACCTCATTTCTCATCTCCTTGTGCCCGGGTTCGCCATTCCAGCCGCTTTACTAGCAAGCTCCCTACTTGGAGCATCAGCACCTTTAACCTCCTGTTCCGTAGAGGTTGTAATTTGTCCTGAGGATAAACGGGAAGACGTGGAACCAACGAGAGACTAGCTCTTGGTGTTGGGACAGGCACAGGTCACTCTATTTTCCCATCAGAAAGAAGAATTAACCACAGGCTCAGCCTGCCCCCCGGAACCAGAACAGGGCCTGAAGCCATTCTGCGATTTTGCGGCCAGCTCCCATAAAAACGAGTTGTAAAATGGAGGTTCAGGGCACTGCAATTCACAAACCTGCAGAGTTATTAATGATAACTCTCGTCCACAAATATATTGAGGGAAGGCAAAGAAGAGGATTTGAAATCAAGGCAGAATTGCAGGAAACAGATTTCAGGAGGTAGATACGAATCGCCTTTAAAGCACATGAAAAGCGGCAAAACGTTGACAATGATGCCCTTGGCCAAAAAGGGCGTATGCGTTTTTTCCTGAATATATTCAGGAAAAAACGCATACGCCCTTTTTGGCCAACCAAGCAACCTGGAAAGGCAAATCAGCGCTACAAATAAGTCTCGCTTCCCATCGGTCAAAAGGGCCATGCTGAAAAAAGTGTCAAAACCAGAAATGCAGGACAGGCCATGGAGAAATGGGAGCCTTGCTACACTGATGGGCGGGATGTAAATTGCCAAAAGCCACTCCGGAGAAGTGTCCGGTGAGTCCTGAAACATCTGAAAAACACAGCTTAGAGAGCATAGGGCACTTCCACTCATGGGGGTATAAATTGGGAAAATTAAAAATCAGCAAGACACAAGCACCCCAAAGTTTAGGGCTGCTCTGTTGACCAGGACCTCCACTTCATTCCACCTTCAATATCCCAGGAAAGAGAAAAATGGATAAAGAAGTTGTGGTCCTTATGTACAATGGAATATCACTCAGCCATGAAATCAATGTCGTAAGGTTAGTAGCAGCATGATGAGTGGATTTAGGTACGACGATTCTAAGTGAAATAAGTCACACAGAAAAGGACACTTGTCATAAGGTATCACTGATAGAGGGAATGTAAAAACCGTTACACTTGAACTGAATTACAAAACAGAACAGAGTCACACATGCAGAAAACACACTATGGCTGCTTAACGGGAAAGGTGAGGTGGGGTGATACATAAAACAAGGGTATCAAATTAGCTCAGATACCGTTCCATAAACCCAATATGTAATAGACAAGACCTACTCCTTGCTCAGAGAACTGGACTCAGCACGCCCTATTCACTGCACAAGAATATATCTGACTAATAATAATCGTAAAACCTATGTATTGATATCTCTCTGTTAGTGTGTCAAGTGGGTGTAAAGCGGCATAAACACAGCAGTGAAAAGCAGCTAAACCCCATTATAAAAATAAATTACTTTGAAACACCCATGAAACAAAGACAGTGAAAGAGAGAGAAATTCTTACACAATGCGTTCAGGGGCTGTGATGCAACCTGGATTGACCATATCTAGACGCACAGCTGGATGAGACATAAGGGTGGACACTCTTGGGGCTGAGAGGTTTGGTGAGGTTGGGTGAGCAAACGCAGACCCTTTAAAGGAATACTGCGTGGTACCCATCGCATGGGTCCCAAATCTCCAGGTTCAAGGGCATCTTCCTACATCAAAAACATGCATGAGAAACCCAGAAGATGGTACACCGTGTGATGGGGAAAGGTTTCTAAAACGCACCTCATTTCTCATCTCCTTGTGCCCGGGTTCACCATTCCAGCCGCTTTACTAGCAAGCTCCCTACTTGGAGCATCAGCACCTTTAACCTCCTGTTCCATACAGGTTGCAATTTGTCCTGAGGATAAACGGGAAGACGTGGAACCAACGAGAGACTAGCTCTTGGTGTTGGGACAGGCACAGGTCACTCTATTTTCCCATCAGAAAGAAGAATTAATCACAGGCTCAGCCTGCCCCCCGGAACCAGAACAGGGCCTGAAGCCATTCTGCGATTTTGCGGCCAGCTCCCATAAAAACGAGTTGTTAAATGGAGGTTCAGGGCACTGCAATTCACAAACCTGCAGAATTATTAATGATAACTCTCGTCCACAAATATATTGAGGGAAGGCAAAGAATAGGATTTGAAATCAAGGCAGAATTGCAGGAAACAGATTTCAGGAGGTAGATACGAATCGCCTTTAAAGCACATGAAAAGCGGCAAAACGTTGACAATGATGCCCTTGGCCAAAAAGGGCGTATGCGTTTTTTCCTGAATATATTCAGGAAAAATCGCATACGCCCTTTTTGGCCAACCAAGCAACCTGGAAATGCAAATCAGCGCTACAAAGAAGTCTCGCTTCCCATCGGTCAAAAGGGCCATGCTGAAAAAAGTGTCAAAACCAGAAATGCAGGACAGGCCATGGAGAAATGGGAGCCTTGCTACACTGATGGGCGGGATGTAAATTGCCAAGAGCCACTCTGGAGAAGTGTCCGGTGAGTCCTGAAACATCTGAAAAACACAGCTTAGAGAGCATAGGGCACTTCCACTCATGGGGGTATAAATTGGGAAAATTAAAAATCAGCAAGACACAAGCACCCCAAAGTTTAGGGCTGCTCTGTTGACCAGGACCTCCACTTCATTCCACCTTAAATATCCCAGGAAAGAGAAAAATGGATAAAGAAGTTGTGGTCCTTATGTACAATGGAATATCACTCAGCCAGGAAATCAATGTCGTAAGGTTAGTAGCAGCATGATGAGTGGATTTAGGTACGACGATTCTAAGTGAAATAAGTCACACAGAAAAGGACACTTCTCATAAGGTATCACTGATAGAGGGAATGTAAAAACCGTTACACTTGAACTGAATTACAAAACAGAACAGAGTCACACATGCAGAAAACACACTATGGCTGCTTAACGGGAAAGGTGAGGTGGGGTGATACATAAAACAAGGGTATCAAATTAGCTCAGATACCGTTCCATAAACCCAATATGTAATAGACAAGACCTACTCCTTGCTCAGAGAACTGGACTCAACACGCCCTATTCACCGCACAAGAATATATCTGACTAATAATAATCGTAAAACCTATGTATTGATATCTCTCTGTTAGTGTGTCAAGTGGGTGTAAAGCGGCATAAACACAGCAGTGAAAAGCAGCTAAACCCCATTATAAAAATAAATTACTTTGAAACACCCATGAAACAAAGACAGTGAAAGAGAGAGAAATTCTTACACAATGCGTTCAGGGGCTGTGATGCAACCTGGATTGACCATATCTAGACGCACAGCTGGATGAGACATAAGGGTGGACACTCTTGGGGCTGAGAGGTTTGGTGAGGTTGGGTGAGCAAACGCAGACCCTTTAAAGGAATACTGCGTGGTACCCATCGCATGGGTCCCAAATCTCCAGGTTCAAGGGCATCTTCCTACATCAAAAACATGCATGAGAAACCCAGAAGATGGTACACCGTGTGATGGGGAAAGGTTTCTAAAACGCACCTCATTTCTCATCTCCTTGTGCCCGGGTTCACCATTCCAGCCGCTTTACTAGCAAGCTCCCTACTTGGAGCATCAGCACCTTTAACCTCCTGTTCCATACAGGTTGCAATTTGTCCTGAGGATAAACGGGAAGACGTGGAACCAACGAGAGACTAGCTCTTGGTGTTGGGACAGGCACAGGTCACTCTATTTTCCCATCAGAAAGAAGAATTAACCACAGGCTCAGCCTGCCCCCCGGAACCAGAACAGGGCCTGAAGCCATTCTGCGATTTTGCGGCCAGCTCCCATAAAAACGAGTTGTAAAATGGAGGTTCAGGGCACTGCAATTCACAAACCTGCAGAGTTATTAATGATAACTCTCGTCCACAAATATATTGAGGGAAGGCAAAGAAGAGGATTTGAAATCAAGGCAGAATTGCAGGAAACAGATTTCAGGAGGTAGATACGAATCGCCTTTAAAGCACATGAAAAGCGGCAAAACGTTGACAATGATGCCCTTGGCCAAAAAGGGCGTATGCGTTTTTTCCTGAATATATTCAGGAAAAATCGCATACGCCCTTTTTGGCCAACCAAGCAACCTGGAAATGCAAATCAGCGCTACAAAGAAGTCTCGCTTCCCATCGGTCAAAAGGGCCATGCTGAAAAAAGTGTCAAAACCAGAAATGCAGGACAGGCCATGGAGAAATGGGAGCCTTGCTACACTGATGGGCGGGATGTAAATTGCCAAGAGCCACTCCGGAGAAGTGTCCGGTGAGTCCTGAAACATCTGAAAAACACAGCTTAGAGAGCATAGGGCACTTCCACTCATGGGGGTATAAATTGGGAAAATTAAAAATCAGCAAGACACAAGCACCCCAAAGTTTAGGGCTGCTCTGTTGACCAGGACCTCCACTTCATTCCACCTTAAATATCCCAGGAAAGAGAAAAATGGATAAAGAAGTTGTGGTCCTTATGTACAATGGAATACCACTCAGCCATGAAATCAATGTCGTAAGGTTAGTAGCAGCATGATGAGTGGATTTAGGTACGACGATTCTAAGTGAAATAAGTCACACAGAAAAGGACACTTCTCATAAGGTATCACTGATAGAGGGAATGTAAAAACCGTTACACTTGAACTGAATTACAAAACAGAACAGAGTCACACATGCAGAAAACACACTATGGCTGCTTAACGGGAAAGGTGAGGTGGGGTGATACATAAAACAAGGGTATCAAATTAGCTCAGATACCGTTCCATAAACCCAATATGTAATAGACAAGACCTACTCCTTGCTCAGAGAACTGGACTCAACACGCCCTATTCACCGCACAAGAATATATCTGACTAATAATAATCGTAAAACCTATGTATTGATATCTCTCTGTTAGTGTGTCAAGTGGGTGTAAAGCGGCATAAACACAGCAGTGAAAAGCAGCTAAACCCCATTATAAAAATAAATTACTTTGAAACACCCATGAAACAAAGACAGTGAAAGAGAGAGAAATTCTTACACAATGCGTTCAGGAGCTGTGATGCAACCTGGATTGACCATATCTAGACGCACAGCTGGATGAGACATAAGGGTGGACACTCTTGGGGCTGAGAGTTTTGGTGAGGTGGGGTGAGCAAACGCAGACCCTTTAAAGTAATACTGCGTGGTACCCATCGCATGGGTCCCAAATCTCCAGGTTCAAGGGCATCTTCCTACATCAAAAACATGCATGAGAAACCCAGAAGATGGTACACCGTGTGATGGGGAAAGGTTTCTAAAACGCACCTCATTTCTCATCTCCTTGTGCCCGGGTTCGCCATTCCAGCCGCTTTACTAGCAAGCTCCCTACTTGGAGCATCAGCACCTTTAACCTCCTGTTCCGTAGAGGTTGTAATTTGTCCTGAGGATAAACGGGAAGACGTGGAACCAACGAGAGACTATCTCTTGGTGTTGGGACAGGCACAGGTCACTCTATTTTCCCATCAGAAAGAAGAATTAACCACAGGCTCAGCCTGCCCCCCGGAACCAGAACAGGGCCTGAAGCCATTCTGCGATTTTGCGGCCAGCTCCCATAAAAACGAGTTGTAAAATGGAGGTTCAGGGCACTGCAATTCACAAACCTGCAGAGTTATTAATGATAACTCTCGTCCACAAATATATTGAGGGAAGGCAAAGAAGAGGATTTGAAATCAAGGCAGAATTGCAGGAAACAGATTTCAGGAGGTAGATACGAATCGCCTTTAAAGCACATGAAAAGCGGCAAAACGTTGACAATGATGCCCTTGGCCAAAAAGGGCGTATGCGTTTTTTCCTGAATATATTCAGGAAAAAACGCATACGCCCTTTTTGGCCAACCAAGCAACCTGGAAAGGCAAATCAGCGCTACAAATAAGTCTCGCTTCCCATCGGTCAAAAGGGCCATGCTGAAAAAAGTGTCAAAACCAGAAATGCAGGACAGGCCATGGAGAAATGGGAGCCTTGCTACACTGATGGGCGGTATGTAAATTGCCAAAAGCCACTCCGGAGAAGTGTCCGGTGAGTCCTGAAACATCTGAAAAACACAGCTTAGAGAGCATAGGGCACTTCCACTCATGGGGGTATAAATTGGGAAAATTAAAAATCAGCAAGACACAAGCACCCCAAAGTTTAGGGCTGCTCTGTTGACCAGGACCTCCACTTCATTCCACCTTCAATATCCCAGGAAAGAGAAAAATGGATAAAGAAGTTGTGGTCCTTATGTACAATGGAATATCACTCAGCCATGAAATCAATGTCGTAAGGTTAGTAGCAGCATGATGAGTGGATTTAGGTACGACGATTCTAAGTGAAATAAGTCACACAGAAAAGGACACTTGTCATAAGGTATCACTGATAGAGGGAATGTAAAAACCGTTACACTTGAACTGAATTACAAAACAGAACAGAGTCACACATGCAGAAAACACACTATGGCTGCTTAACGGGAAAGGTGAGGTGGGGTGATACATAAAACAAGGGTATCAAATTAGCTCAGATACCGTTCCATAAACCCAATATGTAATAGACAAGACCTACTCCTTGCTCAGAGAACTGGACTCAGCACGCCCTATTCACTGCACAAGAATATATCTGACTAATAATAATCGTAAAACCTATGTATTGATATCTCTCTGTTAGTGTGTCAAGTGGGTGTAAAGCGGCATAAACACAGCAGTGAAAAGCAGCTAAACCCCATTATAAAAATAAATTACTTTGAAACACCCATGAAACAAAGACAGTGAAAGAGAGAGAAATTCTTACACAATGCGTTCAGGGGCTGTGATGCAACCTGGATTGACCATATCTAGACGCACAGCTGGATGAGACATAAGGGTGGACACTCTTGGGGCTGAGAGGTTTGGTGAGGTTGGGTGAGCAAACGCAGACCCTTTAAAGGAATACTGCGTGGTACCCATCGCATGGGTCCCAAATCTCCAGGTTCAAGGGCATCTTCCTACATCAAAAACATGCATGAGAAACCCAGAAGATGGTACACCGTGTGATGGGGAAAGGTTTCTAAAACGCACCTCATTTCTCATCTCCTTGTGCCCGGGTTCACCATTCCAGCCGCTTTACTAGCAAGCTCCCTACTTGGAGCATCAGCACCTTTAACCTCCTGTTCCATACAGGTTGCAATTTGTCCTGAGGATAAACGGGAAGACGTGGAACCAACGAGAGACTAGCTCTTGGTGTTGGGACAGGCACAGGTCACTCTATTTTCCCATCAGAAAGAAGAATTAATCACAGGCTCAGCCTGCCCCCCGGAACCAGAACAGGGCCTGAAGCCATTCTGCGATTTTGCGGCCAGCTCCCATAAAAACGAGTTGTTAAATGGAGGTTCAGGGCACTGCAATTCACAAACCTGCAGAATTATTAATGATAACTCTCGTCCACAAATATATTGAGGGAAGGCAAAGAATAGGATTTGAAATCAAGGCAGAATTGCAGGAAACAGATTTCAGGAGGTAGATACGAATCGCCTTTAAAGCACATGAAAAGCGGCAAAACGTTGACAATGATGCCCTTGGCCAAAAAGGGCGTATGCGTTTTTTCCTGAATATATTCAGGAAAAATCGCATACGCCCTTTTTGGCCAACCAAGCAACCTGGAAATGCAAATCAGCGCTACAAAGAAGTCTCGCTTCCCATCGGTCAAAAGGGCCATGCTGAAAAAAGTGTCAAAACCAGAAATGCAGGACAGGCCATGGAGAAATGGGAGCCTTGCTACACTGATGGGCGGGATGTAAATTGCCAAGAGCCACTCCGGAGAAGTGTCCGGTGAGTCCTGAAACATCTGAAAAACACAGCTTAGAGAGCATAGGGCACTTCCACTCATGGGGGTATAAATTGGGAAAATTAAAAATCAGCAAGACACAAGCACCCCAAAGTTTAGGGCTGCTCTGTTGACCAGGACCTCCACTTCATTCCACCTTAAATATCCCAGGAAAGAGAAAAATGGATAAAGAAGTTGTGGTCCTTATGTACAATGGAATATCACTCAGCCAGGAAATCAATGTCGTAAGGTTAGTAGCAGCATGATGAGTGGATTTAGGTACAACGATTCTAAGTGAAATAAGTCACACAGAAAAGGACACTTCTCATAAGGTATCACTGATAGAGGGAATGTAAAAACCGTTACACTTGAACTGAATTACAAAACAGAACAGAGTCACACATGCAGAAAACACACTATGGCTGCTTAACGGGAAAGGTGAGGTGGGGTGATACATAAAAAAAGGGTATCAAATTAGCTCAGATACCATTCCATAAACCCAATATGTAATAGACAAGACCTACTCCTTGCTCAGAGAACTGGACTCAACACGCCCTATTCACCGCACAAGAATATATCTGACTAGTAATAATCGTAAAACCTATGTATTGATATCTCTCTGTTAGTGTGTCAAGTGGGTGTAAAGCGGCATAAACACAGCAGTGAAAAGCAGCTAAACCCCATTATAAAAATAAATTACTTTGAAACACCCATGAAACAAAGACAGTGAAAGAGAGAGAAATTCTTACACAATGCGTTCAGGGGCTGTGATGCAACCTGGATTGACCATATCTAGACCCACAGCTGGATGAGACATAAGGGTGGATACTCTTGGGGATGAGAGGTTTGGTGAGGTTGGGTGAGCAAACGCAGACCCTTTAAAGTAATACTGCGTGGTACCCATCGCATGGGTCCCAAATCTCCAGGTTCAAGGGCATCTTCCTACATCAAAAACATGCATGAGAAACCCAGAAGATGGTACACCGTGTGATGGGGAAAGGTTTCTAAAACGCACCTCATTTCTCATCTCCTTGTGCCCGGGTTCGCCATTCCAGCCGCTTTACTAGCAAGCTCCCTACTTGGAGCATCAGCACCTTTAACCTCCTGTTCCGTACAGGTTGCAATTTGTCCTGAGGGTAAACGGGAAGACGTGGAACCAACGAGAGACTAGCTCTTGGTGTTGGGACAGGCACAGGTCACTCTATTTTCCCATCAGAAAGAAGAATTAACCACAGGCTCAGCCTGCCCCCCGGAACCAGAACAGGGCCTGAAGCCATTCTGCGATTTTGCGGCCAGCTCCCATAAAAACGAGTTGTAAAATGGAGGTTCAGGGCACTGCAATTCACAAACCTGCAGAGTTATAAATGATAACTCTTGTCCACAAATATATTGAGGGAAGGCAAAGAAGAGGATTTGAAATCAAGGCAGAATTGCAGGAAACAGATTTCAGGAGGTAGATACGAATCGCCTTTAAAGCACATGAAAAGCGGCAAAACGTTGGCAATGATGCCCTTGGCCAAAAAGGGCGTATGCGTTTTTTCCTGAATATATTCAGGAAAAAACGCATACGCCCTTTTTGGCCAACCAAGCAACCTGGAAAGGCAAATCAGCGCTACAAATAAGTCTCGCTTCCCATCGGTCAAAAGGGCCATGCTGAAAAAAGTGTCAAAACCAGAAATGCAGGACAGGCCATGGAGAAATGGGAGCCTTGCTACACTGATGGGCGGGATGTAAATTGCCAAGAGCCACTCTGGAGAAGTGTCCGGTGAGTCCTGAAACATCTGAAAAACACAGCTTAGAGAGCATAGGGCACTTCCACTCATGGGGGTATAAATTGGGAAAATTAAAAATCAGCAAGACACAAGCACCCCAAAGTTTAGGGCTGCTCTGTTGACCGGGACCTCCACTTCATTCCACCTTAAATATCCCAGGAAAGAAAAAAATGGATAAAGAAGTTGTGGTCCTTATGTACAATGGAATATCACTCAGCCAGGAAATCAATGTCGTAAGGTTAGTAGCAGCATGATGAGTGGATTTAGGTACGACGATTCTAAGTGAAATAAGTCACACAGAAAAGGACACTTCTCATAAGGTATCACTGATAGAGGGAATGTAAATACCATTACACTTGAACTGAATTACAAAACAGAACAGAGTCACACATGCAGAAAACACACTATGGCTGCTTAACGGGAAAGGTGAGGTGGGGTGATACATAAAACAAGGGTATCAAATTAGCTCAGATACCGTTCCATAAACCCAATATGTAATAGACAAGACCTACTCCTTGCTCAGAGAACTGGACTCAACACGCCCTATTCACCGCACAAGAATATATCTGACTAGTAATAATCTTAAAACCTATATATTGATATCTCTCTGTTAGTGTGTCAAGTGGGTGTAAAGCGGCATAAACACAGCAGTGAAAAGCAGCTAAACCCCATTATAAAAATAAATTACTTTGAAACACCCATGAAACAAAGACAGTGAAAGAGAGAGAAATTCTTACACAATGCGTTCAGGGGCTGTGATGCAACCTGGATTGACCATATCTAGACGCACAGCTGGATGAGACATAAGGGTGGACACTCTTGGGGCTGAGAGGTTTGGTGAGGTTGGGTGAGCAAACGCAGACCCTTTGAAGGAATACTGCGTGGTACCCATCGCATGGGTCCCAAATCTCCAGGTTCAAGGGCATCTTCCTACATCAAAAACATACATGAGAAACCCAGAAGATGGTACACCGTGTGATGGGGAAAGGTTTGTAAAACGCACCTCATTTCTCATCTCCTTGTGCCCGGGTTCGCCATTCCAGCCGCTTTACTAGCAAGCTCCCTACTTGGAGCATCAGCACCTTTAACCTCCTGTTCCGTACAGGTTGCAATTTGTCCTGAGGATAAACGAGAAGACGTGGAACCAACGAGAGACTAGCTCTTGGTGTTGGGACAGGCACAGGTCACTCTATTTTCCCATCAGAAAGAAGAATTAACCACAGGCTCAGCCTGCCCCCCGGAACCAGAACAGGGCCTGAAGCCATTCTGCGATTTTGCGGCCAGCTCCCATAAAAACGAGTTGTAAAATGGAGGTTCAGGGCACTGCAATTCACAAACCTGCAGAGTTATAAATGATAACTCTCGTCCACAAATATATTGAGGGGAGGCAAAGAAGAGGATTTGAAATCAAGGCAGAATTGCAGGAAACAGATTTCAGGAGGTAGATACGAATCGCCTTTAAAGCACATGAAAAGCGGTAAAACGTTGACAATGATGCCCTTGGCCAAAAAGGGCGTATGCGTTTTTTCCTGAATATATTCAGGAAAAAACGCATACGCCCTTTTTGGCCAACCAAGCAACCTGGAAAGGCAAATCAGCGCTACAAAGAAGTCTCGCTTCCCATCGGTCAAAAGGGCCATGCTGAAAAAAGTGTCAAAACCAGAAATGCAGGACAGGCCATGGAGAAATGGGAGCCTTGCTACACTGATGGGCGGGATGTAAATTGCCAAGAGCCACTCTGGGGAAGTGTCCGGTGAGTCCTGAAACATCTGAAAAACACAGCTTAGAGAGCATAGGGCACTTCCACTCATGGGGGTATAAATTGGGAAAATTAAAAATCAGCAAGACACAAGCACCCCAAAGTTTAGGGCTGCTCTGTTGACCAGGACCTCCACTTCATTCCACCTTAAATATCCCAGGAAAGAGAAAAATGGATAAAGAAGTTGTGGTCCTTATGTACAATGGAATATCACTCAGCCAGGAAATCAATGTCGTAAGGTTAGTAGCAGCATGATGAGTGGATTTAGGTACGACGATTCTAAGTGAAATAAGTCACACAGAAAAGGACACTTCTCATAAGGTATCACTGATAGAGGGAATGTAAATATCATTACACTTGAACTGAATTACAAAACAGAACAGAGTCACACATGCAGAAAACACACTATGGCTGCTTAACGGGAAAGGTGAGGTGGGGTGATACATAAAACAAGGGTATCAAATTAGCTCAGATACCGTTCCATAAACCCAATATGTAATAGACAAGACCTACTCCTTGCTCAGAGAACTGGACTCAACACGCCCTATTCACCGCACAAGAATATATCTGACTAATAATAATCTTAAAACCTATGTATTGATATCTCTCTGTTAGTGTGTCAAGTGGGTGTAAAGCGGCATAAACACAGCAGTGAAAAGCAGCTAAACCCCATTATAAAAATAAATTACTTTGAAACACCCATGAAACAAAGACAGTGAAAGAGAGAGAAATTCTTACACAATGCGTTCAGGGGCTGTGATGCAACCTGGATTGACCATATCTAGACGCACAGCTGGATGAGACATAAGGGTGGACACTCTTGGGGCTGAGAGGTTTGGTGAGGTTGGGTGAGCAAACGCAGACCCTTTAAAGGAATACTGCGTGGTACCCATCGCATGGGTCCCAAATCTCCAGGTTCAAGGGCATCTTCCTACATCAAAAACATGCATGAGAAACCCAGAAGATGGTACACCGTGTGATGGGGAAAGGTTTCTAAAACGCACCTCATTTCTCATCTCCTTGTGCCCGGGTTCGCCATTCCAGCCGCTTTACTAGCAAGCTCCCTACTTGGGGCATCAGCACCTTTAACCTCCTGTTCCGTACAGGTTGCAGTTTGTCCTGAGGATAAACGGGAAGACGTGGAACCAACGAGAGACTAGCTCTTGGTGTTGGGACAGGCACAGGTCACTCTATTTTCCCATCAGAAAGAAGAATTAACCACAGGCTCAGCCTGCCCCCCGGAACCAGAACAGGGCCTGAAGCCATTCTGCGATTTTGCGGCCAGCTCCCATAAAAACGAGTTGTAAAATGGAGGTTCAGGGCAGTGCAATTCACAAACCTGCAGAGTTATAAATGATAACTCTCGTCCACAAATATATTGAGGGAAGGCAAAGAAGAGGATTTGAAATCAAGGCAGAATTGCAGGAAACAGATTTCAGGAGGTAGATACAAATCGCCTTTAAAGCACATGAAAAGCGGCAAAACGTTGACAATGATGCCCTTGGCCAAAAAGGGCGTATGCGTTTTTTCCTGAATATATTCAGGAAAAAACGCATACGCCCTTTTTGGCCAACCAAGCAACCTGGAAAGGCAAATCAGCGCTACAAAGAAGTCTCGCTTCCCATCGGTCAAAAGGGCCATGCTGAAAAAAGTGTCAAAACCAGAAATGCAGGACAGGCCATGGAGAAATGGGAGCCTTGCTACACTGATGGGCGGGATGTAAATTGCCAAGAGCCACTCTGGGGAAGTGTCCGGTGAGTCCTGAAACATCTGAAAAACACAGCTTAGAGAGCATAGGGCACTTCCACTCATGGGGGTATAAATTGGGAAAATTAAAAATCAGCAAGACACAAGCACCCCAAAGTTTAGGGCTGCTCTGTTGACCAGGACCTCCACTTCATTCCACCTTAAATATCCCAGGAAAGAGAAAAATGGATAAAGAAGTTGTGGTCCTTATGTACAATGGAATATCACTCAGCCAGGAAATCAATGTCGTAAGGTTAGTAGCAGCATGATGAGTGGATTTAGGTACGACGATTCTAAGTGAAATAAGTCACACAGAAAAGGACACTTCTCATAAGGTATCACTGATAGAGGGAATGTAAATATCATTACACTTGAACTGAATTACAAAACAGAACAGAGTCACACATGCAGAAAACACACTATGGCTGCTTAACGGGAAAGGTGAGGTGGGGTGATACATAAAACAAGGGTATCAAATTAGCTCAGATACCGTTCCATAAACCCAATATGTAATAGACAAGACCTACTCCTTGCTCAGAGAACTGGACTCAACACGCCCTATTCACCGCACAAGAATATATCTGACTAATAATAATCTTAAAACCTATGTATTGATATCTCTCTGTTAGTGTGTCAAGTGGGTGTAAAGCGGCATAAACACAGCAGTGAAAAGCAGCTAAACCCCAT